>NW_028098063.1:0-2423 GCF_014824575.4 Sturnira hondurensis
AGTGCAGGTTTCTCTAAGAGGCTGGAACACATTCCAGACGGGCGACGTCCCCCCCACAGGGGCTTCCTGCTAATTGCTTGGGACGCCAGGAGTTTGTGAACGAACACTGCCTCCCTGGTCACACTTACTGAGGCTTCACGGTAACTGGCCCGGCAGTTTCAATTTAACCTTTGAAAAGAGCACAGAGGGAGACAACACAGAAAATGTTTTCAAAACCCGAAAGGGAGGAAGATGGAAGGATCAGGGAAAGAGAAGATGGAAGAGATGGAAGGTGGGGGGGGGGGTTGGTTTACACAACTGGGGAAGATTGCTATTGGGGTGCTGTTCTTGTCTGGCTGGGACCTTTGCGCCTCACTTACCTGCCTCAGTTGGTGGGGCTGCACACAGTGGGGCTGACGGCAGAGGGGGCTTCTCCATGGCATGTCTGGCCATCGTAATTGCCAAGCATGGGCACTGATCTGGGTGACATGCATCTATTAATTCATTCACTCCTCAGGACTGCCCTACAAAGTAGCTGTGCTTGGTCTGGCCTGGGACGCTGGAGGAAACTGAGGCTGAGGGAGGTTAAATAGCTCATCTGAACGGCCTGGTTAAAGTCTCGGAGACGCGATCCCGCTGTGGGCTCTGGCTCTCCAGCCCATTGCTTGTCTCGGGCTGAGCAGAGTGTGCCCGCAGGAGGCTGGCAGCCTCCCAGAAATGTCAGATATTACCGTCTCTTCTTATTTGTCCCTTGGCCCGTTACAGCCTTCTCCCTTGCATACTCCTTGCCCACGATCTTGGGTAGCCAAACGATGGTAGATGCTGCCCCCCTGCCCCTCTGGTTGGTGGCTTCAAACTTTCTCATGTCCCAGGGAGAGAACCTGGGCCAAGATGTTCGCACTCACTGACCTCCTGAGGCTTCCCAGAGTGAGACCAGTACCCCTGGCCCATGTGAGCACCTGGAATGGTGACCTGTTTTTGCCCATGTGCTTTCTACACCCTTTGAAGGGGATGCTCTCTAGCTCTAAGCTGCCATCTGCTTCCTGAACCTTCTCTTTTTCCAAAAATGTGCATTTAAAAAGAAGCAGATGGGCTTACGGGTGCTCCTCCAGCCCTCTCTCCTCTGGCTCCGCAGGGAGAAGCTTTCTCCTGTCTGTCTTTCTGCTTTCTTTCCTTCCCCCAAACCTTCTGCCCGTGTCCCTTCCAAGTCTGTGATGGCACTTTGCTCATTTGGGCTCGTCCCGCCGGAGCCACCATTCCCGGTCCCACGGCCGCAGGACCTCCATGGACAAGAGAGGCGGGAAGGGCTTTTTCTGGGGGTGGGGCAATCCCTGCCCACAGGTGCAGTGGCCACGCAGAGGAGGAATTCCAAATGGTATTACTGACGGACTCCGTTTTCCCCGCTAAGAAAACATTGTCATGGTCTCGGTGGGGGAAGAGGCTAATCTCCGGCGACTTCGCTTCAGTCTGGGGACCAAATCCTCTTTCCCTGGACTGCAGAGCAAAGATTTTGAAGCTTTTTTAGACTGAGAACTTTTGATTTGAGTAAAATCTTACATGGAAGTCAAACACAAAACTGATAAACACCAGGTGGGGTTGAAGTTGATGGGTGGGGTGGGGAGGTGAAGAGAGAAGCCGTTTCAGGGCTCGCCTCTCTGTTCTCCCAATGGTCCCCAAGACGCCTCGACCCCCTGTGGAGCCCAGGGAGCCCTGCGGAGCTCGGCTCTAAGCGCCCACCCAGCATAGTTGTCCTGTGGGTGGCCGAGACCAAGTCATGAAATCATCCTGGTCTACGGTCTGTGGTCCTAGGTTGTTGGGGTGAGGTCTGGGAAACGGGAGCCTGTGCGGAAGAGAATGAAAAGCAGAAGGGGTGCCTTCTGCTGCTTCACCGTCATGCCCTCACAGGAGCCTCCCCCGGGCCCCCCCACCCCCAGAGCTGCATCTAGCTCTGAGCAATGGTCCTTACGGGGGGGGGGGTGCAGCTCTTAGGATATGTTTTGAATGTGACTGGACATCCTCTCTCATCACCAAATATCTCAGAACTATGACGGGAACCGCTTCCGGCTGGGCCCCCTTTGTCTCTAGGACAAGATAACTTCGTCTGAGAAACATCCTTGAAGATAGGTGCTGGCCCATGAGGTCTACTGAGCATGGGCAATGGAACGCCTGAGTTACTGGTGTTTCGCGAACCTGCTGAGGAGGGCGGGGCTAACTCGTGGTCAATTTCCTTTTGGCAATCAATAAAGGCTGTGTCGGCAGATGTCACCTGCATCGCTACTGCTGCCAGATATTAGGGACCTCCTCTAACATTTGAATCGCACAGTACCATTTGCAAAGCCCTCTCATATGTGTTGTGCCATGTAAATGATACCTTTCCCTGTGAAGCCGGTGCTTCGAATCTCCAGTCTCACTTTACAGACCAGGCATCAGCTTAGAGAGGTTAC
>NW_028098064.1:0-1592 GCF_014824575.4 Sturnira hondurensis
TGTCCATACTATCCAAAGCAATTTACAGATTTAATGCAATACCTATTAAAGTACCAATGGCATATTTCACATACATAGAACAAACACTTCAAAAATTTATATGGAACCATAAAGACCCGGAATAGCAGCCGCAATGTTGAGAGAGAAAAACAAAGTAGGAGGGATTACAATACCTGGTATCAAACTGTATTACAAGGCCAGCCTGGTACTAGCATAAAAACAGGCACAGAGACCAATGAGATAGAACAGAGAGCCCAGAAATAAACCCAAATCTCTAGTCAATTAATATTCAACAAAGGGGGCCGTAACATAAAATGGAGTAAAGATAGCCTCTTCAACAAATGGTGTTGGGAGAACTGGAAAGCTTCATGCAAAAAAATGAAACTTGAGCACCAACCTACACCATACACCAAAATAAATTCAAGGTAGATAAAAGGCTTAAATATAAGCCGGGAAACCATTAAAGTCCTCAAGGAGAGCATTGGCAGGAAAATCTCAGATATTCCATGCAGCAATATTTTTACTGATATGTCCCCTAGAGCAAGGGACATAAACGAAAGAATAAACAAATGGGATCTCATCAAATTAAAAGCTTCTGCATGGCTAAGGAAAACAGTATCAAGATAAAAAGAAGCAACTGTTTGGGAAAACATATTTGCCAATGACAACTCAGACAAAGGTTTAATCTCCAAAATACACAAAGAACTCACACGACTCCACTCAAAGAAGATGAGCAACCCAATTAAAAAATGGGCAAAGGAGTTGAACAGACACTTCTCCAAGGAGGACATACAGAGGATCCAGAGACACATGAAAACATGCTCGATACCCCTAGCTATCAGAGAGATGCTAATCAAATCCACAATGAGATACCACTTTACACCAGTCAGAATGGCTATCATAAACAAAGAAACAAACAACAAATGTTGGAGAGGTTGTGGGGAAAAGGGCACCCTAGTTCACTGTTGGTGGGATTGCAGACTGGTACAACCACTATGGAAAACAGTATGGAATTTTCTAAGAAAACTACAAATGAACGTGCCTTTTGACCCAGCAATTCCACTGTTAGGAGTATATCCTAAGAACCCTGAAACACCAATCCAAAAGAACCTATGCACCCTGATGTTCATAGCAGCACAATTTACAATAGCCAAGAGTTGGAAGCAACCTAGATGCCCATCAGTCAATGGCTGGATCAAAAAACTAGGGTACATTTACACAATGGAATTCTATGCTGCAGAAAGGAAGAAGGAGCTCCTACCCTTTGCAACATCATGGATGGAACTGGAAAGCATTATGCTGAGCAAAATAAGCCAGGTGGTGAAAGACAAATACCATATGATATCACCTTTAACAGGAATCTAAACAACAAAGGAAACAAGCAAGCAAAATGTAACCAAAGATACTGAAACACCGAATGTGCTGACAGTGTCCAAGAGGAGAGGGGAGAGAATCACAGGGGAAAAGGGGAAGGACTCACATGAATAAGTATAAAGAACACATGGACAATAACTAAGGTGGGGGGCAGAGATCGGAGGGAGGTGGGGAGCACTGGGGGGGGCAGGGATGGAAATACAAGGAAGAAAACTGTA
>NW_028098065.1:0-3746 GCF_014824575.4 Sturnira hondurensis
ATAGTGTCCAATTCACCTAACTCTTCCCAGTGGTGGTTATTAAACTTTTCAGTCTTTGCCATTTTATAGGTAAATAGGTCATCTTTTAAAATAAAAAGTTTTACTACCATTGAATATTTTCCGCAATTTTTTTTTGGCTAATTGTATTTATGGTACAATTCCCTTCTCCTGAAGTTTATACACTTTATTTATTGAGTGGCTGTTCCCAAATATTAATTTATCTTTCCAGATGAGCCTCACAATGGGTCCATTGAATCTTATCCCATACCAAGTTGTGTTCCCTTGAGATATTTGTAGTCTTAGTGAAAAATGTCATTTGTACAATATTGTGTATCCATGTTATTAAATACTTGTCTTGATTTATTCAAAACTATGTGCTTCCTTCATATAATTTTAGAATTTATATACAGATTCTAGGCATTTAAAACTTTTTATTCCTATTTATTTTATATTTTAGATGTCTCATTTGTGAATAGATTTTTTTCCTGTCCATTGTTTGGGTGACTTTGGCTGGCACAGAAAAGCAGCATTTATTATTTAATGTTTGGTTGGTGTCCACTGAGTGAACTCTTAATTATTTTAAATAGTTTTTCAGTTGATTCTCTCTTTTTCTTTAGGTTGATGCTCTTTTTTACCAAATTCTAAATATCCATTTTTATTTATTTATTTATTTTGTTTTGGGTCATTTGCTCTTTTGCACATCTTCAGAAATGTCTTTTCTAGCTACCGTGGTGCAAGACTTTCACTTCTGTTCTTGGCCTTCTTCCTAGTCCTTATTGTTCCTTGATTATCTTTTTCATGTATTTGTTTATCTTTGGCTTGCTTTCACTAGACTGAGAGCTTCATGTTCTTAGTCATGGAATAAAGTAATGAATTTCAGTTTAGATATGTGATATTTTCCATTCCGATGGTACATCTAGGTAAAAAATAAAATAAAAAAAACTTGGGCCTGTTGAAAATATTGGAAGACGATTCAGGGTGAGGATTTTTATTTGGGATAGTTGGGGCTATGAGATTGACTGATTAATCATGGAAAATTGACAGAAAATGAGGGAGAACATCTTCAAAGATATCAGTTTCAAGGGCACAATGAATTTATAGGATCCTGTGATGGACACAAGTATATTTGACTCTTAGCCTGACCTTAACATTTAAGTACATAATTTTTTATGTGAACATAGGCCGAAATATACTGGAGAGCATTAAATAATTGAGTTTTCTTATATTTTGATATGTGTTACTTTTTTCTAACCTGGTTTTATTTTGTTTTAAAAGAAAAAAATGACTAAAGGAGTGAATGATTATTTTAGATAATTGAGAATGCATCTACAAGAAATTTATTTTAAAACAACATGAGCATGCTCTTGCAAGAAAATTTTAAAAGTGTCTCCTTTAAGTAAAGGTTTCTTCTATGTCTCTTGCCTAGGTGTTTTTATACCTTCCATCAGGAGGCCTGTGTATGTTTGGCTCTTAAAACAGTGCTGACACACAGGAATATTTGATGAAGTTTGAAAGTACTTAATGTTGATATTTATCCTTTATTTCATTAGACTTTTTTTACTTACTGGGACAATGATGACTTTGAGATGATTAAAATAAACCTCACAGACTTCCACTCAAGTTGTAGGCATAGGCAGACATGGCTCCCCTCTTTGTACAAACACGTCAAAATTACAAGTAAAGTATTGAACAACCATCACTCAGAACCATCAGAAATCAAGTTGAATGGAAGTCTGACAATCAGAGAATTAAAGAAACCACTTTCATCCAGACTGGTAGGAGGGGTGCAGATGTGAAATGGGCTGGTTCCTCACCCACAGGTGGTGGATAAAAATTCAGGAAGAATATCTTGGAATGAGGAGTCCTGGCCCCACACCAGGCTCCCCAGCCCAGGGTTCTAGGTGTCAGAAAGTAAGTCCCCACAACTTCTGGCTGCAAAAACCAGCAGGGATTGGGCCAGCAAGAAACTTCTAGAGACCTAAACAGTTTCTCTTAAAGAATCCTCGCCCTGACTAAGCTACTCAGACTCACTTCCTCTGAGCTCCAGCACCAGGGTAGCAAATTGAAAGCCATGAATGGTATAGAAGGAGAACCTGAAGTGTCTGGCATCAAGGTGAGCACAGGCCATTGTCCCTTTTCCAAATCTTCCCCCCACAGAGCCAGCAAGCTGGTGCCCTATCTGGAACAACTTAAACCTGGCTAACGCTGTTTGACCCACCTTGGAGATCCCCAGAGACTCCACTCCACCAAATTTACTGGCCCACTCAAGCTGCTTTTCCATATGACTGGTTGGCCTTGGCTCAGACTTTCCAACTTCCTAAATCCTCTCAGACAAGCAACAGCTGGCCTCACTGAGCTCCAGATGAGGGACTAGCAGCAGCCAGCCCAGATTCACAGCTTGGCTTTGCCTGGGAATCTCTAAGCCCAGTGCAAGTAGCAGCTGTCTCAGGCTGCTTTATAGTTCAGGCCAAGAGAAAGAGAGCAGGGGCTCACCTTGGCCTGCAACATCAAGGAACCCCCAGGACCAGTGCCCCCAGTGGACAGCTGCACACCACGTCAGAATACCACTGTCCTGCTGCTGTACAATTGATCTTCAACAGAGGGTGAAGGCTGCTGGTAAGTTGTCACAGCCAGTCCTTGCAGCTGACTGACCTGAGTACATCCCTCCCATTGATCTGCCAACAGCAACCAATGCTCAACCACAAGAGGAGAGTATACTCAGCCCACACAAAGGGCATACCTCCAGCACCCAGCTTGGGTGAAAGGGGAGTCTGTGCCACTGGTCCCTATATGACACCTACTACATTAGGCCACACTACTAAGAAACAGAGTCAAAGCAGATCTGCCTAATACATAGAAACAAATACATGGAGGCTAACAAAATGAGGAGACAAAGAAATATGGCCCAAATAAAAGAACAGATCCAAACTATAGAAAAAGAGCTAAACAAAATGGAGATAGGCATCTATCAGAGGCAGGATTGAAATTTATAGTTTTATTTATAGTATTCTCATTCACTTGTTAGCATAATTATTTTTGAATTTGATATCTATCTGTAATGTGTAATACTGTGGATTTATATTGTAGAGATAGAAACAGCTTATGGATAATTTTTTTACTCTTATTTTAGGTTCTCTCTCTTGCACATCTCATCTTATTTAATTCTGCTGAAACATTTGACTTTCTGCTGGCCTGTGTGAAAATGGATGGTGAAAAGTAGCAGAAGCCGAACTATGCATTTTCAAAACTACAGGAAGCAAAATTGAAGAGGATTTCCCACAAATCAGACTGTGAGGCAGGTTTATTCGGGGAAATATTGTGGACAATAGAAAAGAATTTATTATTTCTAAAATTATGTTCTAATTGGAAACTTTTAAGCTTTGAGCAAATAATATCTAGGTTATTTTGAATCTATAGTGTTCAGTTTATTAAAATTTTTTATTGTTTATGCTATTTCAGCTGTTCCAACTTTCTCCCCTTTGCCACCCTCCACCCAGCCCACCCACAACTCCCACAGTCAGCCTCCACACCATTGTCCATGTCCATGGGTCATGCATATACATGTTCTTGACTAATCCCTTCACCTTTTGTCAACTAGACCCCCAACACCCCTACTCTTAAGCTGTCAGTCTGCTCCTTGTTTCTATGCCCCTGATTCTATTTTGCTCATTAGTTTATTTTGTTCATTAATTCCACTTATAACTAAGACCATATGATATTTGTCTTTCACTGACCTGCTTATTTCA
>NW_028098066.1:0-1187 GCF_014824575.4 Sturnira hondurensis
ATGCCACACAGAATGGATCCCTATGCTAAATGATTACAATGCCTTTGCCTTCGCAGTTCATCTCTCCATCAGTTACTTAACGAATTAATTCCTACATCTCTATTCTATTTTCTAAAAGCACTGACATGATTTTGACTTCTAGCACTAATTCTATTAAGTGGTACCCGATGGCCAAAGTTTTGTTTCGATATTTGCTTCCCAAGCCTACATAACTGAAGATAGGTCTGGCCAGTCCCGACCTGAGGAAGTCACTTTAAAAAGCCAAACTCTCCAGCCTGAGGCCCTGTCCTCTTTAGTCTCTGGTGGCAGGACACAGAGCTGACCACCCTCTTCACCGCTGGCTCCTGTATCTGTTCAGTGGCCTGGTTTTTCTGCCGTTTCCTTACCCACCAGACACCTTTCAAACACGGAACTCACTCACAATGTGTACACTTTGTTGCCATGGCTCAGGTGGCCAGCCATCCAGGACTGAAAATCCTGCAATTCAGAAAAACCCCCGGTTCTGGGCAAACTGGAATAGTTGGTCACCTGAGTGCCACCAAAATTATTAAGACTATATTCGTATCTCAAGCTTTAGCATTACCTTTCAACCACATCCGTCATACTGACTCCAGGTCCTTGATGAGCAGACATACATACACTTGGACTTCACACACAGGCATACCTGCACCTGCTGGAAATCCTCCAGTGGCGTCCCCTTACCCATGCACCTGCAGCTGCTCAGGCAAGGCCCTCCACATGGCCTCACAGGCCTGCATTTTTTGACAGATCTTGAACGTTTACTGTATTCATTTTACTGAATATAGTCACTTAAAGAGCCCGATGGCTTGGTTCTCTTTGAAATCTTAATTACGGAAAATTTTCAGCACACAGAAGAGCGGAGAATCAGTACAAAGATCCTCTATGTATCACAGCCTCGACTACAGTCAGCGCCTTGCCAGGGCTGTCTGTTAAGGGCTTTGAGGAGAGTTCAAATACAGGGTGGGGTAAACATTGGTTTAGAGTTGCTCATGTAGAAAATAATACAATAATGAACAAATAACAGTACAAGAATAAACTATGTGTTTTGTGTACTCACAACTGTAAACCTGCTTCTGCCCCACCCTGTATTTCCAGCAGTTTTAGCCTAAAATACATTGAGGGTTCTAACTCAGGGAGCTCACAGCAACTCTGTGACTTTCTCCTAA
>NW_028098067.1:0-573 GCF_014824575.4 Sturnira hondurensis
CCCCTGCCTAGCACTGGACCATCCACTTCTGGTGTGCTTTGTCCGCACCACCGCGTCCTTGCCACGCTCCACCGGCTGAGACCCTCCTCCTCCATCCAGGTTGGCCAGCACGGCTCCGCCTACCTCGCCCCAAGCTTTGGGATCTCACGCTTCCTCTCGCGAGGTTTGCCAGTGCCGCCGCACCACTGCACCACAGCACCACCACCCGGGACGACCCCAGGGTGCGCTAGCCGTGGCGACCCCCAGCGGAACTGTGTTAACACGGTTCCTAGTTTCTCCCTCCCGGATGCACCCCTGTGCAGCAGCCGCCACCCCGTGGCCGCGGGCTCCCTCCTCTGAGTACAACCCGTACCGCCGCAGATCCGCGGCCGCCTCCCTCCCCAGTCTAAACTTCGCGAGAAGTAGGCCGCCGTCGCCCCCACTCTCACTCTTGCCCTCACGCCGTGCTCGCCTCTTCCTCTTGGTTCAGTCACCGCTCTCTCCTGGTTTCCGCTGCTCCCAGACCTGCGCACCTCTCTCTCTCTCCGTGCGCCCAGGTTTGCCAGCACGGCTCCCCACCCCGCGACCTCCCTC
>NW_028098068.1:0-621 GCF_014824575.4 Sturnira hondurensis
TAGGACACACCCAAAGACCAGAAAACGGAATTATACGGAAGTCCAACAGCTATAAACTGTTCAACGGGGACGGTAAGTTAGGCGGAACCAGCAGTGGAGCTGGGTTGGGCAGGACAGATCCCCCGACCTAGGCGCTAGGCTCAGGGGCAGCCCAAGGCCAGTCCCGGTGCGGGGCAGACTGACCAAGGTCGCACATTCCCGCACAGTGAGACAGACCATGCTGGCCCCAGGGGACGAACCCAGTGGTGAAGGGCTGACAGCGGTGGCACACACGAGTGCAGTGGAACAAAACGCGTGGGCCTGGTGAGGGTGGTGGCTCGGTGACGGTGGGGGTCGCGGCGGCAGGCAGCAGAGGGAAGCCATTGTACCTCTTTGACCCCGCCCCCACATACAAGGTCACAACCCAGCGACTGAGTTGCCCTGCTGTGGTGAAAACCTAGGGCTCTGATCCTGCTACTTAACAAGCACGAACAGCCCAAAGGATGGCACAAGAGGAACTCAAAGTCCCAGAGCCAATAACCCTAAGCGACCGGGAAATTGCCAGCCTCTCAGAAGCCCAATTTAAGACGCTATTTATCAGGATGCTCACAGAACTGGTAGATTACAGTCACAAATTAGAGG
>NW_028098069.1:0-2263 GCF_014824575.4 Sturnira hondurensis
TTTTTTCTGATTCTCTTTTCCATTACCTTGTCTGTCTGGGAGATTCTTTCCATCCTGTCTTCGAGGTTGCTTATGCGGCCCTCCGCCTCATCAATCCTACTCTTCATACCTTCTATTGTGTTCTTCAATTCATAAATTGTATTTTTCATTTCCTCTTGGCCTTTGCTGATGATTTTTACTTCCTTTTTCATGGTGGTATATTTTGCGGAGAGTTCATTGTAGCTCCCCTGTAGTTTCTGGTAGCTCGTTGTAAACTCTTTGAATTTCTTGATAACCAGTGCTTTGAATTCCACATCTGATAGTTGGCTTGCATCTATTTCATCTAACACTCTTTCTTAGGCTTCCTTTTTTTCTTTCATTTGGAGATTGTTTTTTTGTCTCCCCATTGTTTGTGCTGCTCTTCTCATTGGCCTCAGCTTCTTAGATTGATCTGTTCTGGTACCCTGAGTTTATGGCGTGAACTTCTGAGGAGGATACCTGTGGAATTCAGTGGTGCAGTCTCCTGTTGGTATCTTGGTCTTCTCTGCTCCCACTACTCCTCCGGTTGGTGTCCAGCGAGTCAAACCATGTCGTCTCACTAGCTGCAGCAGCCTGAGGGCCTTTTATTGTGGCTCTTCTTGCACCTTGGTACACTCAACTGGTCTTGCCAGTACCCCCCAAGATCCAGGCTGGCACCTCTCACCTGCGCCCTACTGAGAGCAGATTTTCTCCCAGGCTTCCCAGCCCTGGTCTGAAGTGAGGGTGCGTGCTCCCAGCCTGGCTTTCTTGTTCTCGTAGGCTTGGGTGTGGACCTTTCCCTGTGTTGTGGCTGAATACACAGGGCAACTCACAATTCTCCCAAACCAACAGCAACAGCCTGACTCCCTGTGTTTCCCTGTCTGCGCCGACTGAGTAGGGGTAAAGCTGGCGACTGGCTCTCTTCCAGGGGCCCAGCCAGCAGCCAGAGACTCCCCGAATTTATTCGCCAGCGGGTGCAGGTCCTGTGCCACAGGGATCACCTGGGTGACTCTCAATTCCCCAAGCCGAGGGTCGACGCAGACCCCACCCCACCAGAAAAGCACGTGTGACTGGCAGTTCCCCGAGTAGACGGCCTGCTCGGGGCCCCTCGGGGGCTGGGAAGGCATGCAAGACCTGAGGCCCATGAAGCCGGGGGTTCCGGGGGGGGGGGGGTCCCGGGAAAGCGTGCGTGGCTGAAGGAGCAGGCGCCGGCGATGGCGCGGGTCGCCCGGCGCTGTTCTTCTTTCTTAACATTGAAGCTGCTATTCAGCATCATTTATGGTTCCATATAAATTTTTGAAGTGTTTGTTCTATTACTGTGAAATATGCCATTGGTACTTTAGTAGATATTGCATTGAATCCGTAAATTGCTTTGAGTAATATGGACATTTTGATGATGTTAATTTTTCCAATCCATGAGTATGGTATATGTTTCCATTTTTTCGTGTCTTCCTTGATTTCTTTCTTCAGTGTTGTATAGTTTTCTTCATACAGGTCTTTTACCTCCTTGGTTAGGTTTATTCCTAGATATTTTATTTTTGTTTTTGCTATATCGAATGGTATTTTTTTCCTGATTTCTGCTTGTTCTGTTTCATTGTTGGTATACAAAAAATGCCTTGGGTTTCTGGATATTGACTTTGTATCCTGCTGTTTTGCGAAATTCATTTTTTAGTTCAAGCAGTTTTTGGTAGAGGCCATAGGCTCTTCCAGGTACACTATCATGTCATCTGCAAACAGTGCCAGTTTCGTTTCCTCCTTTCCCATTTGGATGCCTTTTATTTCCTTTTCTTCTCTGATCGCTGTGGCTAGAACTTCCAATACTATATTGAATAGAAGTGGTGCTAGTGGACAACCTTGTCTTGTTCCTGATCTTAGTGGAAAAGCTTTTAATTTTTGTCCATTGAGTATGATATTGGCTGTAGGTCTTCAATATATGGCCGTTATTATATTGAGGAATATTCCCTCTATTCCCATTTTTCTGAGTACCTTTATAATAAATGGGTGTTGTACCTTATCAAAAGCTTTTTCCGCATCTATTGATATGACCATGTGATTTTTGTCTTTGCTTTTGTTTATTTGTTGTATTACATTTACTGATTTACGAATATTGAAAAATCCTTGCAGCGCTGGGATAAATCCCACTTGGTCGTGGTGTATGATATTTTTGATGTATTGTTGGATGTGATTTGCCAATATTTTGTTGAGGATTTTAGTGTCTATGTTCATCAGTGATATTGGTCTGTAATTTTCTTTCTTTGTTGTGTCT
>NW_028098070.1:0-5395 GCF_014824575.4 Sturnira hondurensis
TGGTAGGTGTTAGTTCTTCTTTGAATGATTGGTAAAATTTTCCTGTGAAGTCATGGGGTCCAAAGCTTTTATGTGTCAAGAGTTTTTTGATTATTGCTTCAATTTTACTACTTGTTATTGGTCTACTCAGGTTTTCTTCTTCTTCCTAATTCAGTTATAGAAAATTGTATGTTTCTAGAAATGCATCCATACTGCTTACAGTGTCCAATTTACTGGCATACTGTAATAGTAATTTCATAGTAATTTCTTACAATCCTTTGTATTCTGTGGTGTCAGTTGTCACTTCTCAGCTTTCATTTCTGATTTTATTTGGTCCCTGTCTATTTTTTTCTTCTTGAATCTGGTTAAAGGTTTGTCAATTTTATTTATTTTTTTTCAAAGGCCAGCTCCTGGATTCACAATCCCTTAAACTGTTTTTGTTGTTCTTGTTTTGTTTTGTTTTAGTGTCTATGTCATTTATTTCTTCTGTGGTCTGATTGTTTTTTTCTTTCTACTCACTCCGGACTTTGTTTCATGTTTTTTCTAGTCCTGTTAGATGTAGGTTTAGAATGTTTATTTGAGATTTTTCTTTCTTCTTTAGGTAGGCCTGTGTAGCTATGAACACTCATCTCATGGCTTCCTTCACTCTGTTCTATAGCTTTTGGGTTGCTGTGTGTTCATTTTCATTTTATCATTTCTGTTTTTTGATTTCTTCTTTGTTGTCATTGTTAATCCATTCATTATTGAATACCATGTTATTGAGCCTCTATATACTTGAAATTTTTTGATATTGATTTCTAGTTTCAGGCCATTGTGATCCAAGAAAATTCTTGATGGTTTCAATTTTCCTGAATTTGTTGAGGCTTATTTGTGTTCTACCATGTGATCTGTCTTTGAGAATGATCCATGTGCATTTGAGAAGAATGTATATTTTGCTTCTTTGGGGTGAACTGTTCTGTTGATATCAATTAAATCCATTTGCTGTACTTTGTAGTTTAATGCTTCTACATCCTTGTTGATTTTTTGTCTGGAAGATCTGTCTATTGTTGGCAGCAGGATCTTAAAATCCCTGACTATGACGGCAATGTTGTTGTTCTCTTTCTTAAAGTCCTCCAGGACCTTCTTTATACATTTAGGTGGTTCTATATTGGGTGCATATATGTTTAGAAGGGTTATATCCTTTTGTTGGACTGAACCCTTAAGCATTATGTAGTGTCCTCCTTTGTGTCTTACTATGGACTTTCTTTGTATTCTATTTTTCCACATAGAAGAATTGCTATCCCAGGTTTTTTTCACCTCCATTTGCATGAAATTTTTTTTCATCCTTCACTTTTAGTCTATGTAAATTTTTGTTCTGAGGTGGTTCTCTTATAAATAGTGTATATGCAAATCATGTTTTCTTACTTATTCAGGTATGTCTTTTGATTGGATCATTTAATCCATTTACATTTAAGATTATTATTGATAAGTACTTATTCATTGCCATTTTTCTTTCTGTACCTGTGTTCCTCTTTCTCTCCATTTCCTTCTCTTCTTAAATGAGTTCTTGTAGCATTTCTTGCAATGCTGGTTTGGTGGATATGTCCTTCAGCCATTTTTGTTTCACCTCGGAATCTTTCTACTCCACCTTCCATTTTTAAATGAGAAGCTTGCTGGTTCCTTGTTGCTGCTTTCCATTACTGGAATATTCATGCCAATCCCTTCTGGCTTGTATTGTTTCTGTTGAGAAATCAGCTGACGACCTTGTTGAAGCACCCTTGTAGGTAATGAATTATTCTTCTCTTACTGTCTTCAAGATTCTCTGTGTCTTTAAACTTTGCTATTTTAATTGCTATGTGTCTTGGTCTAGGTATCTTCCGATTCATTTTTTTGGGATTCTCTGTGCTTCCAGAACTTGTATGACTTCTTTTTTCAAGTTAGGGAAGTTTTCTTTCATTATTTTGTCAAACAAGTTTTCTATAACTTGCTCTCTTTCTTCTCCACCTTGTATTCCTATGATGCAAATGTTGTTACATTTCATGTTGTCCCAAAGCTCCCTTAAACCCTTCTCGTTCTCTTTAAGTATTTTTCTATTTTGTTGCTCTGACTCAGTGTTTTTTTCTATCTTGTCTTCCAAATCTCTGATTCAATCTTCTGTTTCATTCAGCCTGCTTTTAATTTCTTCTGGTGTATTTTCCATTTCAGATATTGCCTTCTTTGTTTCCATTTGGTTCTCATTCATAGTCTCTATGTCCTTTTCCAGGCTGATATAGTTTCACTAATTTCTTTGGATTCTTTCTAAGTATCCCAAGCTCGTAATAACCATTACTTTTAACTCAATGGCTGATAATTTGCTTGCCTCAATTTCTTTCAGCTCTTTTTCTTGGGATTCCTCCTTTCCTTTTATTTACAGACTTTTTTCTTTTGCTCCACCATTTAGCTGTCTCTTTGTATTGTTGCTATGTTTAAATGGATCTGCTTTGACTCCCTGTCTTGTGGGGTAGCTTTATATGTTAGTAGTCCTGTTATGGTAACCAGTGATACTGACTCCTGGATCTCATGCTCTGGATGGTTTAGGGGTACCCTTTGTGTGGGTTCTGTGGGCTCTCCTGTTGTATTTGGGTCCTGATTGTTGTTGGCTGGTTCTTTGGTGGAGTCACCCTTCTGGCTGGCTGACTGAGAGGCTCCACCTCCACAATGTTTTGTATGGTGTTGTACAGGTGGTGGCAGGACAAAGCAAAACAACACACAAAGTGAAACTAACAGAAGCAACACCCCAACCCCCCCCACAGCAATTTCAATGACAAAAGATCAGAGAAGAAGAAGAGTGGGAAGAGAAATGGAATACTAGAAAAGAAGTAAACAAAAGAAAAAGAATAAGACAAGACTAAAGGACAGAAATGCTATTAAGGAAGGAGAAGAGGGAGGAGAACTAATATGACAAATGAATTGAAAGAAGGAAAGAGGGGAAAAAGACAAAGGGAAAGAATTACAACATAAGAAAAGGAAAGAAGGGAAACAGGGGGTAATCAATGGTAAGAGTAAAGAGAAGATATGACAGAAAAGAGAGAAATAAAAATAGAATAAAAAGTAAAAATAGAAAAAAACTACTGAGAGGGTTATTAAAAAGAGACAACAATGAAGACAATGAAGAAAACAAAGTAGAATTTGTCTAAGCCAAGTTGAGTGCTTGCTTGCTGGATTCCCCTTTTGGTTATGGCTCTACTGTAGGCTGAGTCAGGTGCTGTCCACTTCTAGCCCTTGGCAGTGTATTCAAACCAACCAGCAATCCCCAGTTTGTGACTGAATCCTCCAGGCTTGGCTGCATCCAGGATGAGCCTTGCTGCTCTGCACAACTCGGTTTTAGCAACTCAAGACACTGAAGCATCAGCTCTGTCTGCCTCTGCCTGCCAGCCTGCTGTTGCTGTAGCCTAGTCATGGACTGAATATTTCTAAAAGTTGTTCTGATGGGATGGGGCAGATTAGACTTCTGAGTCTCCCATGGCAGGTGCCTTTCAGACTTCAGGGAAGATGGTGGGTCAGTTCCATGTCCTCCATTCTGCTGGTCTGAGTCTGTTCAGGATTATTTGCCTGTATTCAGCAGGGTGGGGCCCCTAGTAGGCTATTGGGTGGGGTCTCCAGAGTCCAGCTTGTGGGTCTGCTAGAAACTGGGAGGGTTTTTCTATGTCTTTCCCCAAGGGGGAAACTCCAGTCTGTTTCCTGGAAGAATACATGGTATGTTTGCACTTTACAGCCACTCTCTGACACACTCTTAGTCTGCATATGCTGCTGTCTCTTCAGCAGGGGTTAAAATGCAGAGTGAGAGAAAGGAAACAATCAAAGAGAACCCTACACACAAAGCAAAAAAACCCCCAAAACATATAAAAAAAGAGGGAAAACAAAACAAACAAGCAAGCAAAATATGACCAAAGATACTGAAATAGGGAACAGGCTGACAGGGTCCAGAAGGGAGAGTGGAGAGAATCATAAAAGAAAAGGGATGGACTCACATGAAGAAGTATAAAGGCCACAGGGACAATAACTAAGGGCAGAGGGTGGAAATGGGAGGGAAGTGGGGAGCAAGGGGCAGGGAGTGGGCAGGGTTGGGAATATAGGACAGATAGCTGTAATTGAACAAGAATTAAATTTAAAAATATTTAAAAAAAAGAAAAATAATTAAATAAAAATTTTTTTTAAAAAAAAGGGGGAAAAGATGCAGGGTAGAGGGAGCAGGATTCCAAAGGGAGCACAGGGTGAGTGAGGGTAAGGTAATTGCTTTTTCCATGGGAGGCAGGGTGGGAGGCTTGCTTTTCTCAAGCAAGATGGCTAGTGCAGAATCCAGATACATCTTGTCACAGAAAGCCGCCCAGCAGCTTGCTCACTTTGCTCCCTAGTACCTCCCACACTGGACTCTCCTTGTGAGACTGCAGTCTGTGCTGTCTTCCTTTTGCTGGGGCCCAAGGTGAGTAGTTGCAAACACAAGACCTACATTTTGGCCCCTTTGAGAATTCAGAAAGTAAAAAGAAAAAGCACTAGAGGGTTTTTCTCTAGCAGGTCTCATTTCTCCTCAGCAGAGGCAAACCTCACAACTTTCACTGCTGGGTACTGTGTGGTCTGCTGCTTTGAGCACTGGTGCTCCGCGTCCACGAGCCTGGTTTGCCTTCACCACTTTTCTCTTTTCAAGGGTAAGTTTCCACAGCTGTGCTGCTGCCCTGGCTNCTTCCCACCAGTCACTGTGGGTTTTTTATCTTTACAGTCCTTGGTTAAAAGCCTATTTTCCAAGTAATCTTCCATTTATCTCAGGTGTCTAGTCCTTTCTTTCGTTTTATTTCCAAATTGGTTCCAGGAGGAGGTGTGTGATATACCCTCTACTCTGCTGCCATCTTCTTTTCTCTCCCACACGAGGTTTATGTGTTAAGAAGATATTGATGTTTCATCTGTGGCTTAGCACATGGTCAGCTTTGTAAATGTTTCCACTTGTCCTCAAAGACAATGTATATTTTCTAATTATTGAGGATAAATTTCTCTATAATATGTTCCTGTTTAATTAATATTATGAAAACTTTCTAAATATTTCTCATTTTTTTTCTGCTCGCTCTGCTTGATTATTTTCTGAGTAATATGTTAAAACCACCAATTACAGTTAGAACTTCATAACTTAGCTTGGGTTTTATTTATTTTAGAACTATATTGTTAGATGTATATTCTTTTCTTTTGCCAATATATAATATGTCCCCAGGAAAACTTCATTCATGTTCTGTTTTGCCATTTATGAATGTTGTGACATTAGCATTATTTCACTTGATATTCACCTGGAGTATCATTCCATGCTTTCATGTCTCATCTTTATGAATTGTTTTAGGTAATGTCTCTAATAGTATATGCAGTTTTGGATCTGATTTCAACAATGTATTCTAGGACTCTGTATTTTTTTATG
>NW_028098071.1:0-722 GCF_014824575.4 Sturnira hondurensis
AGACACTCTGCAAAGACAGTCTACAGCACGTCTGCTGAACTGCATAGTGTGTGCTGATGAACCGGCTGCAGAAAACAGTCTACAATGCCTCCCCCCCCCCAAAACCAGAACAGCAGCCCATTAATCACACGTATAGAACTTAGCGGGCTGCTCCCTTTATTGCAGTCACCGAGGACCAGGGAAGCAGCCGGCCAGGCTCGGAGACACAGGGTGACCCCCCAGCGCCCCCGGGGGGCAGGCCCGTCCCCGAGGAGGCTGCTCTTGTCATCCAGCGCCAGTCCCTGCGCCGCTGCAAGAAGGGTGCAGTTTGCCCAGCGGTCTCTTTCCTGAGGTAGAAAGAGGAAGACAAACTGTCACTAATGATGTCGGGACCTTGGGACACGTCCCCCTTGCTGGTCTGGACACGGTGACAAGGCAGCCTTGGCCTATGGGGTAGGGAGAAAAATGTGCAACTGAATTGCTGTCCTTGGGGCACTTATATCAAGATGCACCACCAGGGAACATTCCAGAGCAGACGGCTGGGCAGGTGTCCCTGAGAACGGCACCACGGTGTGGGCGGCTCGAGAGCCAACACGCGAAAGGACGGCCTGATGACATGTGTCCTAGACTGATCACAGCTCCAAACAGGGAGCGGCCCCGTGGGCGGCACCCACCCACCCCCGGACCTCGTTGGGCAGAGCTGACAAGGACAGCCTGTGTTTTTCCTTGTTGGTCTACCCACA
>NW_028098072.1:0-1097 GCF_014824575.4 Sturnira hondurensis
TAGGAGCCAACTGGGTGCCATAAAGGGGCGATGCCTAGCTTAGGAAGCGGATTGGATTGGATGAGGACACTGATGTTGTAGACCACTCTGCCTGGTTTTAGGAATTGTATCTGTACCCTTTGTGGCTAAGGGCAAAGGATGACCTTTGGAATGCCAGCCACAGAAGACAAAGCTTGTCTCTGGTAGCAAATGCTCCTTCAGTTCCTCTCCCTGCCCCCAAAGCTTGGTCGGAAGTCAATGACAGGTAAGACCCCTCACAGCGGGGGGGGGGGCAACCTAAGCCAGACTCTATCACTTGGGACGCCTTCATGGAAGGACTGGGGGGTGCTGCAACAAAAAGCAATGGACTCTCACACCCCCCCCCCGCCCTTTGACAAAGCCTGAGTCTCCATGTCCTCTGGGAGAAGCGCTTCCTGGCTCTAATCTCCTTAAGCCAGAATACCTGTTGGGGAGAGGTGCAGCTCCTTGCCTTGCTAGAGTGTGCCCTGGGGGAAAATCTGGCATCACAAAGACTTGCTGATAAACCTGTGAAATCTGCTCTGCTAAGAGTGCTTTCATTCATATGATAAGGGTATGAAATGAGTATGTCTCTCAAAGTTTCTGCAACTCTCTTTCTGACAGACACTGACTCAGACTCTGAAGCCCTCAGATATCTTGGAAATGTTATCTACTGTTTGATCCTTGCTGCCCTGTATTACTGTGTATTACAACCGAATAAAAGGCTATGGAGCAAGGTGCTCGGGGCCTTTTTCTCCTCGGAGAAACTGGCCGCTGCTGGCCTTTGTCTCCCCTGAGAAAGTGGCCACGGCCACTCCTCCCCAAACAGATCGCAGCATGTCTCGGTCATTATTCAGTCTCCATCCGTGGCACCCCGGGGGGGGGGGAGGGGCGTGGGGGGGACAACTTGAGAGACAGAGAAGTTGCCTCCACACACCAAACCCTGGAAAGTCTAGGAAACAGATTGGTTAGGGGGAGTACCCAGCACAAAGTTGGGAAAAAAACCCAGGGAGTAGATTGGGTAATTTGAAAGAGCTCCTCTTTTGGAAAAACCAAGAAAATACATGGAGAATTATTAGGAGTAATTGTTGCTGCAGCCT
>NW_028098073.1:0-10403 GCF_014824575.4 Sturnira hondurensis
AATATTCTTTGTAATGTGAATAAACCCATTTTTGTATATGTTTAAAATTAATGGTATTAAAAGTCATCTTGAACCTCTAAAAAAAATTATAGGTGTGACTAAAGGCCTGTCTGTGTTGAGTGTTTACCAGAGTATGTGTGATGAGGACAGAAGTTGTCAATGCAGTGAACACTGGAAGAATTTTACCCATGAGTCAAATTCTAATGTCCAAACAAACAGTCAGCTTGCAGACAGCCAATACGAATGTGGAAAAAACTTTGACTAAATGTCAAGTCACAATACTCATCAGGTTTTTCCTATTCTGGAGAAGACAAATAAGCGAAGTAAAAATATTCAATCCCTAAAGCAATCTTCAAATAGCACTGAAGAAACAAATATTGCAGTCAGGGAGAAAGTTTACACATTTTTTAAACAACCAATCTATTTTTTAAAGATTTTATTTATTTATCTTTAGAGGGGAAGGGAAGGAGAGAGGGAGAAAAATATCAATGTATAGTTGCCTCTTGTGGGTCCCCTGCTGGGAACTGGCCTGCAACCCAGGCATGTGCCCTGACTGGGAATCAAACTGCGATCGTCTGTTTTGCAGGCCCGTGCTCAATCCACTGAGCTACACCAGCCAGGGCAGTTTACACATATTTTCCATGCAGGAAATTCTCCAATCAAATATCAAATCTAAATATACTTAACAAAAAAGGTCTGAGCAAAGTACATAAATATGAAGATTGTGATAAAACAGGTCACTCGCTTTTAGGTGGAACTCTACATGAAATAATTTATCCTGGACAGAAACCTAAAATTTGTAAAGTATGTGGCAAAGCATTTTGGGTTACCTCAACTCTTACTCACCATCACGCTGGACACAAGCATGATAAATGTGTAAAATGTGTTAAAGCTCTGGGCCACTCCTCAAATGTTAATGGTAATCAGAAAATTCATACAGGACAGAAATTTTTCAAATGTAGTGAGTGTGGCAATGCCTTTAGAGAGTCCTATAATCTTCCTCAGCATCACAGAATTCATACTGGTGAAAACTCTCCTATATGTAGAGACTGTTGGAAAACAATTATGAGATCCTCAAACCTTACACAATCTCTGAAAATTTATAATGAAGAGAAGCCTTATGAATGCAGAAAATGGGGCAAAGGCTTTAGGTGGTCCTCAAAACTTACACAACATTGCAGAATTCATGCTGGAAGGAAGCCTTATAAATGTATTCAATGTGGCAAAGCATTTAAACATTACTCAGCCCTTATTCAACATCAGAAAATTCATACTGGAGAGAAGCCTTATGAATGTACTGAATGTGGCAAAGCCTTTAGGCAGCGTTCAACATTTACTCCACATCTGAAATTTCATACTGCAGAAAAGCCTTATGAATGTACACAATGTGGAAAAGCCTTTAGCCAGCTCTCACACGTCACTCAAGATTTGAAAATTCACAGTGGAGAGAAGCCTTTTGAATGTAGTCAATGTGGCAATGCCTCTAGGCACCAGTCAACACTTACTAAACATCAAAAAATTCATACTGGATTGAGGCCTTATGAATCTACACAATGTGGGAAAGCCTTTAGCCAGAACTCACACCTCATTCGACATCTGAAAATTCACACCAGGGAAAAGCCTCATTAATGTTCTCAATGTGGCAGTCTTTAACTCGGCCTCATTTGTTACTCAGCATGAGAGAATTCATACTGGAGAGAAGCCATTAATTTGTAAAGCCTTTAACCTGTACTTTAATAATTCTCAGCATCAGATAATTTATACTGCACAGCAACATTAAAAGTGTTGAGCATGTGGTAAGGCATGTTTACAGCCCTCAAACCCTACTCAACATCAAACAATTCGCAACAATGGAAAGCTTTATACATGTGTACCTTATGTGATATAGGCTTAACTAGTCCTCAATGCTCATTCATCATAAAATATTTGTATACTGTAGTGAAGCCTTTTAAATGTGCATGATGGGATAAAGCGTTTAGCCACTTTCAATCCTTACTAAACTTCAGAGAATTCATACCAAAAACGAGGCTTTTAAACGTGGACTAGGTTAGAAAATGTTTTGACATAAGGTCATGTGTACTGGAGGGAAGCCATACAAATTAGTGTATATAACAAATGTTTTATTCATCAGAGATGCCTTATCCAATATGAGAAACATTTATCTGGAGAAAAACTGTTCAAACGTAGAGACTGTGGCAATATTTTAACCTATATCCAAAATGTACCCAACATTTCAAAGCACATTTTTCAACATTCACTTCTTATGTGGCATATGAGAATTCACACTATAAAAAAAAAACATTAAAACAGAGATTGTAGAAAATCGTATAGCTGTACCTACAGCCTCGTTGTATATCAGGGAAAGCACAGTGGGGTGGAATTCTATATTCATAAAGAGTGGTAGACTTTGTGAAATTACACAGTTCCCATAGTCCAAAAGAGTTTATGCATGAAAGTGGCTTGAAAGGTGTAAAAATACAGGAAAGTATATAATGGAAAAATAGGCTCAAAATATCATAATTCAGAGTAGAGAGTAAATGATAGGTTTCAGGTGTTGCTCTAAAGTAGAATTTTAGTACAGAGAATTGCGCAAAGTTTAAAAACACCAATCATTACTTTCCAGTGTGCTTCAAAATGCTGATGGGATGTTTGTCTGGATATGTATAATTACTCAGTATATAAACTATAGTATATTGACAACATTTCAACTGATTTCAGTCTCCTATCAGTTGATGCTACTGTGATTTTATTCCTTCTGTGAGTGAAATCCCTGGGTTCCTTAACAACCTGTGAATTCTTGTGTAGTAGGTGCACATCACTAACAATTACATTTGCATTGAAGATTGAGGACACTATAATGCACAATGTATGAAAAAAATTATTTCAAATTGCTGTTTATAGGTTACTCTGAATTTTGTTGTATGTTACAATGGAAGTCATGCTATTTTGGATTTCTGTAAGATATAGAAACAATATTAATTTTAACTACTTTTGTAAATCTCCCTAGAAATGTCAGTTTGTTAAAATCCTGATGTATCTTCATCATAGTCATAGTTAAATATTAGTTGATGAGGTTGGAATAAAAAAGCCATCAGCGATATGTGATGGAATATGGACAGTTCATCCCTCAGTGCATACCAATGTTGTACATCCACGTTTGCTCAACAGTTAACCTCCAGTTAGAAACCAAAGAAAATTGCACTCTGGGATTATAATATACAAGAACAGTAACACTCCCCAAATGTTTGCAATGTTTGGTTTGAGAAATGGTGACACAATTGTATTGTGATTCTTTATTTAGATAATATGTGTATTTATATTTTTTTAATAAAGCTGAATGTACTGGAACATGTTTACATCTCTAACTTTACTAAAGTTTATAGATAACAATGTGTCCTTTCATAGTGCAGTGCAGTTATGGCATTAGCAGTTTATTTTCATGGTGTCCTTAGAAATTAAATAAAGTGAAAATTCCCCATTACTGATATATTTCATTGTACCTAATGGAGCATTCCAATAATTACAATAGATGATATGTGCATTTTGAAGAGTTCAGCCAAACTACTTTATAATATTGCTGACATTATTGATGCAATTTATTTTGTGTAACTAGGAGCCTTGAACTGCCAGGACCTTCTGCTTCAATTTCACAGTAGATAACATCTCACAGAGTCACAGTTAAATGTCCCATCTTTTTTATTATTTTTATTTTTATTTTTAGACAGGGAAAGGGAGGAAAAGAGTTAGAGAAACATCAGTGTGTGGTTGCCTCCTACATGGCCCCCACCGGTGACCGGGCCTGCAATCCAGGCATGTTCCCTGACTGGGAATAGAACTAGTGACCATTTGGTTCTCAGCCCCACTCAACCCACTGAGCTACACCAGCCAGGGCTTAAATGTCCCTTTTTGACCTGACTTCCTGAGAGCTGCTGTGAGCAACAGTCTTCCTTCCACCTGAGGCTTCCACCACACGTGGGCATTAGATAAGTTTTCTTCACACAGAATGTTGGGTTTTTTGGTTCATTTTGAACAATCTAAACTTAGCTCCAGAACCCCAAAATCCTCTGCACATGACCCTGAATTAAATCAGGTGTCCTGAGATCTCCTGTAGTTTCCTAGTATCCAGCCACATCCTCATTGTAGCCACTGCAGGCCTGCTGTGTATGTCTCCCAGCATCTTAGTTTCTCTTGTCTCTTAGTTTCTATTTCTCTTAGTTTCTCTTGTCTCTCTTAGTTTCTCTCTTAGTTTCTCTTGTGTATGTCTCCTAGCATCTTTGGACAATAAAGTTGTGTCTCTTAGTTTCTTTTTTTTTCTTAGTTTCTCTCTTAGTATCTCTTGTGGTCTTTTATATAACTGCTGCTCACTATGCAATATCACAGTGCTCTGCTTAATAAATGCTAATTTAATTTTTTACTATCTTTTAAAAATATTTTATGTATATTTAGAGGGATGGAAAGGGGAGAGTAAGAGAGGTAGACAAACATCAGTGTGTGATGGCCTCTCAGGTGGCCCCACTGTGAACCTGGAGCACAACCCAGGCATGTGCCCTGAATGGGGGTTCAACTGGCCATCCTTTGATTAGTAGCCCACGCACCACCCAGCAGGGCAAATGCCAATTTTTTTAAAGTGGAGACAACTGTTCTTAACACTAAAATATTTTTTTAAGTGCAAACAAGTATAACTTCAGAGTTCTGGTTATTAGTTTTTTGAAAATTACTTCACTTACCCTGGCTGGTGTAGCTCAGGGGATTGAGCATGAGCTTGTGAACCAGAGGATCATGGTTCAATTCCCAGTCAGGGCACATGCCTGGGTTGCAGGCCAGTTCCCAGCAGGGGACACAGGAGGGACACCATACATTGATAATTCTCTCCTTCTCTTCCCCTCTAAAGATAAATAAATAAAATCTTAAAAACAAAGAAAATTACTTCAGTAAAGTTTATTTTTTATAGATTCATATTTTCATGTAATACATCTTGAATATTCTATACTGTTACAAATTGACATGTGACGGGAACCAAAGATTTTAATTTGGATTAATTTTAGAATCTGAATGTGTAGTAGTGATATCTTGTTTCTTACTGAATATTCATTATCTTCTTTATCAAAAAAGTAGTCATTTCCTACCTCCTTTTTAAAATTTTATTGTTGTTGAAGTACAGTGGTCTGTATTTATCCCCCACCACTCCCCTCCACCCTAGTCATCCCCAACTCCCTCCCCATTCCACCACCCTTGGTTTTGTCCATGTGTCCTTTATAGTTGTTCCTGAAAACTCTTCTTCACTTTTTCCCATTATCCCCTTCCACTTCCCCTCTGTTTACTGACACATTGTTCTTAATTTTAATGTCTCTAAGTTCTCCTTTTTCAAATGGGAAAAGGTTTTTAATCTTCATTTTGGCCATCTCCCTGTGTTTGCTTCCATTTATTGTGTAGAGCTGCTATGTTGCTTGCCCTTTGTAGAGTAGACTCATGTAGTGAGTGCCCTATAGAATCCACTGGCACAGTCTCCCTGTTTACCCAAACTGGGGGCTCCACTTGTGCCCTCCTTTTCATTGTGGGCAGTGTACACACTCCCATCATAGTTTAGCCTTAATTTTTTTTGTACCTTAATGGGATAAATTTACGCCTGGGTCAGATGACTATGAGTATGAGCAACAACAACCAACACTTCACCCCAAGTACTATGGCACATCTACTCTTCTAGGGTCATAAAAAATATGAATAGTGAAATGGAAATAAACTCAGAGTATTAGCAACTGAACCTATAAAGCAAAATCAAAAGAAACACGCACTAAATAAAACAACTAGAAGAGGAACAAATTCACTGAATTGGAGATCATAAGGAGGGTGAAGACTGGGGTGGTGGTGAGGGGATAATAGGGGAGAAGGTACAGGGATGAAGAAGCTTAAATGGTGGGCACAAAATAGGGGGAATTTAAAATAGTATAAGAAATGGAGAAGCCATAGACCATATTTGTATGACCCATGGGCATGAGCTTAGGCAATTATGGAGCAGGGGGGTGCAGGGTGGAGGGGAAAGAGAAAACATAGGAAATTTGTAACAGAATAATCAATAAGCCATAGTTAAACAACTAAGATTCTGAAAAATGTGGAAACACAGGCCTCACCCACAACTCCTCAAACAAAGTCTGCATTTTAACAAAACTACATTTTTAGCGTGAATGAAACCTGAAGAAGTTACACTTTGAACTCACTGTGCCTTTTGTAGCTGAGGAGTATACACAGCTAATTCTGAATGATACAAATACAACACTCAACAATCCATATGCCTGTGTCTGTTTCTTCACTTTAAAGTTTATTTTCCTGAAAATTAATGTCTTTGCATTTGGATTTGTTGACATGTATTATTATCACTTGTCAGTGTTCCAAAATACATTAGAGAGTGTTGGAGGGTCAAAGTGGACTTACTGAATGATGGAAGATATCTTCTAGGGCAAAACTACTTTAATACTTTTCATGTTAGATGACACTGAGACCTGTACCGTGTCTCCCTGATAAATTTGCCTCTTTTTTCCAGAAATCTTTGACCTTTAAGGATGTGTCAGTGGATTTCTCTCTGGGAGAATGGGAATGTCTGAACCCCGCTCAGCGAAAATTGTACTCAGATGTGATGTTGGAGAATTACAGCAACCTGATGTCCCTGGGTGAGGCTGACTTCCTTCACATTTCTTGCCCCAACCACAAACTATCCTTTACATAACAACTTTTATGTACTTGACTTTGTATGGTAGACTTTCAGATTCAATATCACAAGGGAGAACTTGGAGGTTATCTCCTTTAGAAAATAAAGGCTTTGAGAAGTATTGTGGTTAGGAAAACATTGAAAAATTTCTGTATTGTTAGAACCATTAAGGTACTTTCACGAAAAAGAATGATTATCTAGAATATTGTTATTTTCCTGCAGTGTCTTTACCTGAGCACAACATGGTTTTGAAAAGTGGAAACTTAAAAAGTAATAATGTTTATTTTGTACACAGGTCTTGTTTCTAAGCCAGTTCTGGTGACATTTTTGGAGCAAATGAAGGAGCACTGGGATGTTTACAGAACAAAGTCAATATCTGCTTTCCCAGGTAGGTGAGAATGCAGAGGCAGATGTCATAAATGAGTAACACAAAGGTCGCAGAGAAAGCCAGACCTTCAAGTGTAGTTTGGGAAGCTGTGCTTCAGTGGAAAGTATTTTGAAAAGCTCAGGTTTGTTTCTCTTGCTGTCACAGAGGGACAGGTCATCTCCCACAGTAAATCGTGCTCGTACATGCTCTCAGATTTCTAGTTTTACTCCAGTGACCTCTGTTATTCTACTAGTAGTTTTGGCCAAAGCCCTCACTCTTGAAAAATGAATACATACAATCTTTAAAAAGTGTGCAGTGTATACAATTAAGTTATCTTTGGATTGTGAGGGCCACTGTGGTCTGGCTTCTCTTGCATTGCTGTGGGGACTCGGAAAATCTGTGCATGTTGCTGAGAAATTGCACATTAGGCCTTTTTTTCTTTTTTTAAGTTTTGTTTTTGTGCCAAGAATGGAGGTCATGAAGTAAGTAGTTGAGATCCTGGAATTTGATGCAGAAATCCTAGGGGCCTGTGGACAGGGGTCGTTTTTTCTAACTTATAATTTTCAGCCCTCTGGGGGTTGCAAACAAGTCCCAATGAAGTTTAGACTCAGTGATTTTCTTGTAGCACAATGCACCTCCCCCATGTGAGCCAATCTATTTTTCTGTTTTACTTCAAAATGTCCTTGTGCTCATGCAACTGTATCATAGTTTCTTGATCCATTTATTTCCTGATGGACACTTAGGTTGCTTCCAGCATTTGTCCATTGTAAATTGTGCTGCTACGAACATTGGGGTGCATAGGTTCTTTAGAATAGGTATGTCAGGGTTATTAGGGTAGAAGAATCTCCTAAACTTTGGGACAGCATGGATGAATCTGGAGAGAATTATGGTAATGGAATAAG
Source organism: Sturnira hondurensis (assembly GCF_014824575.4). Lineage (NCBI taxonomy): Eukaryota > Metazoa > Chordata > Mammalia > Chiroptera > Phyllostomidae > Sturnira > Sturnira hondurensis. The sequence continues at coordinate 7,973 of NW_028098073.1, forward strand.
CCAGGTGGTGAGAGATGAACACCATATGATCACACATACAAGAGGAAATTAATCAACAAAAAGAACAAGTAAGCAAAATATAACCAGAAACATGGAAATAAAGAACAAACAGACAGTAACCAGAGGGACTTAGGAGGGGATAATGGGGAGATAGAAAGCAAGGGTTTTCAGGAACATGTATAAAGTTCACATGGAAAAAACTAAAGGGAGGTAGGATCAATGTGGGGAAGGAGGGATGGCTGTGTTTGGGGAGTGATGCGAGAAAGTGGAGACAACTGTGTTTGAACAACAATTAAAAAATGTAGAAAGAACATGTCCTTTGGCTTTGCCTGGGCCACTGAGTGAGAAGTATAGAGCACGCAGAGGGCAGATCCAGATCCAGCCCGTTTGAGAGATGTAGGAGAGTCTGCACCATAAGACAAGAGGGGCCATTTGTATGGAAAAGCAACTATATATGACTTGGGTGAATTCTCAAGTGGAGTGGGACAAGGCCTCAGGGAATCACTAGGACAGGGCCATAGCATTAGCCAGGTAGGTGGGAACTCAGATATAGCACCTTCTCGCTCTATGGTGGAGAGGGCTCAGCAGGGAAGAATGGCCTCAGATGACTTCTGTGTGAGAGAATGCCCTCCCTCCAGCCTTAGCCCTGAAGGCAGATAGTTGAGTCCCTCCCTGAATGCCCCTAACGCCTTTAAATGCGCTGTCCCAAAGCTGAAGGTAAGAGCCTGTGAATCCCTGTAAATCTGTGTCAGGCCCTTTAGGACAAAGACTTGGACACCAGCATCTCTCAATCTCAGTCAGCCATTATCACTTCTGGCTTTCCAGGGTGATTCCTTTTATATGATAAATTCTCCAAACATTGTTGATTGACATTTTAGCATTTACTTACATATTAGGAAAGTAAATGGTAATTTTAGATCAGTACTTAAGACATTGTGGGACTCGATTCAAATATGAATCAGCCATGCATCAATTGCCATTAAATTTAAGTGCACACTTTTTTGTGTTTTTCCTTATACTATTCATGATGTATCTTGTTTCTTTCTGTGCTTGTTTAATGGTCAATGGCTGTTTCTTTCTTTGAGTTACAGAAAAGTCTTCATTTTATATCTTTCCCTAGCTGAATTCATATTCTCTATATGTCAGATATAAACTTTTCTAAGTCGGCCCCAACTGGTGTGGGTAACTGGCTAGAGTGCCGGCTTGCCAACCAAAGGTTGCCAGTTTGGGTCCCACATGGGGCACATGCCTGGGTTGTGAGCCAGGTCCCCAGCAGGGGCACATGTGAGGCAACCGTACATTGATGTTTCTTGCCCTCCTCTGTCCTTTGATAAAAAATAAAAAATAAAGTCTTAAAAAACAGCTTTGTAAATTGAATGTAATTTTTGGAAAGACTTCATTCATGCCTTCCTGTTCTTCTGTGGCAACCTGTGCCAGCGTTCTGCTTTGCCATGCCTTGATCTGAAGAGATCCGCGCCATCTCCCCCAGCAAGCAGTCCCCACCTATAAAGGAGGGCAGCATGGGGCTTTTCTTACTCCTGCTCTCAGAGTATGTCAGCACTGAGACAAAGGGATCCCTGCAAGTGTCTGACCATGACCTCTACACTGCGAATGATAGCACAGTGTGACCTATGGAGAAAGCCCTTGGGAAAACCAACAGTCGGATTGCTCTGCCTGCTGGTTGCTATGGAAGAGTAGCTCCACATTCTGGCTTGGCTGAAAAACACTTCACAGATGTAGCAGCTGCTGTCATAGATGAAGATGATGGAGGAAGTACTGGTGTTGTACTGTTCAATTTTGGCAAAGGATAGTGAAGTCAAAAATGTGACCACAATGCACACTTCATTTGTGAACGGATTTATTATTCAGAAATAGAGGAAGTTGAAGGTTTGCACCACATAAAACGGGTTCTGGAGGCTTTGGTTTGACTGGAAAGAATTGAAAAGTATGCCAAGAACAGAAAATGACAAAACATACGTTTTTCTTAAAAATAAGGCTTTTTAGTGTTTTGGTGCTTAATCAAGCTTTAGCTTCCAAAACTACTTAGCTCTCTTATAACCAAAAAAAAGGGTACATTTTTGTGCTTTTCTGCACTTAACTGTTGTATAAATCTGCATGGTAACCTAAACAGATTACTTTATCAGTCAACTATACATCAGTTACTAATTCCCCCCAAATTCTTATTATATAATTTTCTAAATGCTACCCCTTGAACACTTTATTTTCCAGTTTACTTGATAAATGATAAGCAAAACCTTTTATAAAATGGATTTGAATTTTTTCAGATTCTTACATAAACTGAACTAAGAGATAATAAAAAAGATAAAAAAAGATTTATAGCTGTCTCTACCTACTGACTTCTCAGTGGAAACACTCCAAGCAAGAAGAGAATGGCAAGAAATATTTGAAGTAATGAGAATGAGAGGACTAT
>NW_028098074.1:0-2272 GCF_014824575.4 Sturnira hondurensis
AGGGCTTGGTGATGATGAACTCCTTGTACTTGACCTTATCTGAGAAGCACTTGATCTGTCCTACCATTCTAAACGAAAGCTTTGCTGGATAGAGTAATATTAGATGTAGGTCCTTGTCTTTCATGACTTGGAATACTTCTTTCCAGCCCCTTCTTGCCTGCAAGGTCTCTTTTGAGAAATCCCCTGACAGTCTGATGGGAACTCCTTTGTAGGAGACTATCCTCTTATCTCTTGCTGCTTCTAGAATTCCCTCCTTCATTTTCATCTTGGTTAATGTAATTATGTTCTGCCTTGGTGTGTTCCTCCTTGTATCCAACTTCTTTGGGACTCACTGAGCTTCCTGGACTTCCTGGAAGTCTATTTCCTTTGCCAGAATGGGGAAATTCTCCTTTATTATTTGTTCAAATAAGTTTTCCACTCATGGTTGTTCCTCTTCCCCTTCTGGTACCCCTATAATTCGGTTGTTGGAATGTGTAAAGACGTCCTGAAGGTTCCCAAGCCTCTCCTCATTTTTTTGAATTCTTGTTTCTTCATTCTTTTCTGTTTGGTTGTTTCTTTCTTCCTTCTGGTCCATTCCATTGATTTGAGTCCCAGTTTTCTTTCCATCACTACTGGTTCCCTGTGCATTTTCCTTTGTTTCACTTAGTGCAGCCTTCATTTTTTCATCTAATTTGCTACCAAAGTCAACCAGTTCTGTGAGCATCCTGATCACCAGTGTTTTCAACTGTGCATATGATAGATAGGTTGGCATCTGATAGGTTGGCTATCTCTTGGTCATTTAAAAGTATTGGCTCTGGGGCTTTGATTTGTTCTTCTGATTGAGCCATTTTTGGTCAGGTCTTGCCTGTTACATATGAGGGGCGGAGTCTTAGGTGTTCACTGGGGCGGAGCAATCCAGTCACTGGGTTGTGATGCTGTATGTGGGGGTGGGGTCTGAGAGGGAACAATGGTGCTTGCTATGCTCTCTCTCAGATTTCAGTCCCCTCTGCCACTTTCCACAAGCAAACTGGGCCATTCTGGTGCTGGTTCCTGGGTGGGTGGGCTTGTGTATGTTCTAGGATCCTGTGGGTTTCTCCAACAAACTTTCCTGTGAGGCTGGGAGTCTCTCCCGGCACCTTTTCCAATCAGTGCTTTTAGGCTTTATTTCCCATCACTGGGTCCCTGGGTTGCATGGTTTGTCTCACTGCCCATTCTTGCCTGGTTTATTTGCGTGAGAATGTGTGACCAAGGTCATCAGTGGCTTTGCATGCCTCACTGGGTTGGCTCGTTTCCTTCTCCCACCCAGGGTCTGCTAGCTCTGTGCCACCTGTGCTCCCCTGGTCTGGCAGCCACTGCCTTTTCCTGCTGTGATCCCTCTCCACCTGCTGCTGACTCCGCCCCTCTTACCAGACTGGTTGAATGGCTGTCAGACTTCCATACAGTTCAATTTTCTCTCTGTTCTGGTTGTGTTTTTCTTTCTAAATCTTTGTTGTCCTTAATTTTGGCTGGGTGAGGAGGCACAGTGTTTCCACCTATGCCTCCATCTTGGCCGGAAGTTCTGCTGCCGGTTTTAAAAGAAATTACAAAATACAATAGCTAACCAATATAAGTAGATGACCATACAGCATATTAGAATGTAATTAACTGCCTTTCCTACAAGCCTTAATTTATTTTTCTTTTTCTTTTCTTTTCTTTTTATTTTTTAATATATTTTATTGATTATGCCATTACAGTTGTTCGATTCCCCCCTTCATTCCCCTCCACCCGCACACTCCCTCCCCCACCATTCTCCCCCCCTTAGTTTATAACCACGTGTCTCAAGTTCGTTAGCTTCTATATTTCCCCCACTATTTCGCCCTCCCCCCTATCTATTTTCTACCTACCATCTATGCTATTTTCTGTGCCTTCTCCCCCCTTCTCCTCCTCCCACCCCCCTGTTTCTAACCCTCCATGTGTTCTTCATTTCTATGGTTCCACTCCTGATCTGGCTGTCCTCTTGGTTTGCTTTTGTTTTAGGTGTGGTTGTTAATAACTGTGAGTTTTTTGTCCTTTCACTGTTAATATTTTTCATCTTCTTTTTCTTATATAAGTCCCTTTAGCATTTCATATAATAAGGGCTTGGTGATGATGAACTCCTTGAACTTGACCTTATCTGAGAAGCACTTTATCTATCCTTCCATTCTAAATGAAAGTCTTGCTGGATAAAGCAATCTTGGCTGTAGGTCTTTGGGTTTCATGAGCTGGAATACTTCTTTCCAGCCCCTTCTTGCCTGTAAGGTCTCTTTTGAAAAAT
>NW_028098075.1:0-1287 GCF_014824575.4 Sturnira hondurensis
GCCGGTGAACGGCAGTAGTGGGACCAGATGCAGGCTTGCCTGCTTCCAGTGCCGCGGTCTCTGTGCTGGACCGCTTCCGGAAGCTATTTCTGCAGGTCAGATTCTCACCCAGATCCCCCAGTCACACTGGGTCGTCAGGGCTGTTTTCTTACCTAGTAAACTGCTGACTATTCAGGACGCTTCTAAAGCCATACGTGGGGGCGCTTCCCAAGAGCAACTCGCCCTATTTGTCTTCTGATCCCCGGGCTGCGCCTTCCTGACTGACCAGAACCCTGACTCCTGGTCTTAATGTTCTTTAACGGAGCATTCAGGCCTTGGAGTTGGCGACTGTCCTCCCTGGATGGACCCATTTCCCATGTTTTCCAGGCTTTCTCTTCAAACCTTTGACAACCTTCTCTTAGTGGAATGTTGTAATTCTGATTCCTCGGGTGCTGAGTGAGTTGGAGAGGTTTGGCAAGCGCTAGAGTGGAACATTGTGTCTGCTAGTGTTTCTCAGTAGACTGTGGATTGTTTTTCTGGAAGTACTTCATTGATTTGTTTTGTTAGAAGCTGAGCAGTTAAATTTAGAGTCAGCTTATGTAATTAGTACTGCTTGTGACCCCAACAACTGGGTGATTTAACTGAACTGATTAGCACAGGAAAGCTCGTGATCGGGGCCCCCCTCCCTTTAACTTGGGTGATGAAATGCAGAGCAGGATTTTGTAAACAGTTTCTGCGAAGGTTTCCAGATAGTAAATATTTTCAGTCACATGTTTCTGTTGCAATTCCTGGGCTCCACCATTATTACAACTTCATTGTGGACATTGGAAGTTGAATTTCACAGGTATTTTTAATGGTTAACGGACTTTATTTTTAGTGCAGTTTTAGATTTACAGAGTAACTGAGCAGACAGCACACGGAGTTCCATATTCACCTCCTGACACGCACCCTTTTCCCCGACCGTGACATTGTGCAGTAGTGCGTTCGCTACAACCGACGGTCCGATACTGAAACACCCTCATTAACTAGAGTCCACGGTGTACATGAAAGCGCACTCTGAGCAGATGTTCTGTGGGTGCTGACAAGTGCACGGTGACACGGGCCCACTGGTACAGTGTCACAGAGCAGCCTCCCTGAGCTAGCACGCCTGGGCTCTGACCACCTGCCCCCCCCCCAGGCAACCACTGATGGTTCGCTGCCTCCCTAGTGTTGGGGTTTCTGGAAGGTCTTATAGTTGGGAGGGGGAGAGAGGAGGGGAGAGAAAAAGAGGGATGGAGAGATGGGAGAGAAGGGGAGGGAGGGGGGAGG
>NW_028098076.1:0-1225 GCF_014824575.4 Sturnira hondurensis
CCAGATAAATCCAAACAGGAAATTTATCACTAGTTGATCTGTCTTACAACATTCTTTAGCTGAAGTGAATAACAATAAACAGTAACTCAAAATCTACATGAAGAGCTCTGGCTGGTGTGGCTCAGTGGATTGAGCACTGGACTGAGAGGCAAAGGGTTGCTGGTTTGATTCTCAGTCAGGGCACATGCCTGGGTTGCAGGCCAAGTCCCCACTAGGGGTGCGTTACAGGCAACCACACATTGACATTTTTCTTCCTCTCTTTCTCCCTCCATTGCTCTCCTGTAAAAATAAATAAATAATATCTTTTAAAAAATCTACATGAAGAAATAAAGAAAACTGGTAAAGGTAACTAGATATGTAAACATAAAAGACAGCTCTGTATATTTTAGTTTGTAACTCTTTTTCTCCCTATAGGGTTTAAAATGAACTTCATAAAGCATCAATTATAAATCTGTCCTGATGGGCACATGATATAAATATATAATTTTTATGGCAATAACAGCACAGTGGAGAGGGAGGAATGGACTTATATAGGAGCAAAATTTTCTATACTATTAAAAATAAGTTGGAATTATTCTGAACTATAGTAATATAAATTAAGATGTGAATTATAATCTCCATGGCAACCATTAAGTAAATAATTATACATTAAAATATCATATTTTAAAATAATTCATATTTTACTGTAAACATATTTAATTGTTCTAAATAATTAAGATGTTATATTAGAAAATATTTAACACAAAATATAGGGTCTGACAAGAGTAAGGCTTGCCTGCGTATGGTTGGTAGGGTAACAAATTTGGTGCAATAATGTATAGCTGTTGTTTTTTTCAAGATTTTATTCATACATTTTTAGAGAGAGGGGAAGAGAGGAAGAGAGAAACATCAATGTGTGGTTGCCTCTCACATGCCCCTACTGGGGCCTGACCCACAACTGAGGCACCCTGACTGGGAGCTGAACCAGCGACCCTTTGGTTCACAAGCCTACACTCAATCCACTGAGCCACACCAGCTAGGGCTAATCTATGGTTTTAATTTGAACGTTTCACCTAAATGTCATACGGTGTGCTTGAGTGTGATAGTGTTATGTCACAGAATTACATGCTTTGATTTTATAGTAAAAAAGGGTTGTTATTTGTGCCGGACCCTGTGGGTAGTAATGGAGAACTTCAGGCACAAAAAAGTCAAGACATTAAATCAAACTGAGTGCCAACTGGGTGTC
>NW_028098077.1:0-3613 GCF_014824575.4 Sturnira hondurensis
ATAAAATATATTTTTAAAAAAAGAAAGAGTAAGGCAAGCCCACCTTGGGCAAGAATTAGTACCAACAAGAGGGCCAGCCCACTCCTTTAGTCCAGGGCAGTATGTCTGGATAAAAGACTGGAAAAAAGAGCCCCTCCAACCTAGATGGTTTGGACCCTACTTAGTGCTGTTAACTACCCCTACCACTTTGAAAGTCGCAGGTGTCACCCCCTGGATCCACCACACCAGAGCAAAGGCCGCTATCAACCCAGAGGTGCCCAAACAGAGACCAGGGGAGAGACCAGACTGGGTGCCCACCCTGAAGCTGCAGAGGACCTACCACGATGGAGTAAAAGAGTAGACCGTTGCAGGATCACTGCCAGGCTCCTTGAGACCCATGAAGACCCTGAGCACTGGCTCTTCACCCCAAAGGACTGAGTAACCCATATCCATGTCCCATCCAGCTCACAGTACCATAGGACCCTTGGCCATCAGGACAGTTGTCAGCCAGTTAGAAGGAGCACTAGCACGGAAGACCACTAGCCTCATTCTTATGCTCCAGCAACAACGAGAGCAGAGAGTCCCACTGTTGGATGCCGAGACAGATGAAAGCGCTGTCTAAGCACCCACAGGAGGAATGATAGGGAAAAGCTCCCTACCAGTAGCCTAAGAATACCACCTAGGGACATATAACTTCCACATCTGTTTCTGTAACCTGCCTCTGCCACGTAGCCACAGAGAGCCACAACACCTCAGATATTCCCAAATAAGGAAATAGACATAACTTCCGCATTTGCTTCTGTAGCCTGCTTCTGCCATGTGGCCTAAGAAGAAAGACAGGAGTATAAAAGAAAGACCTCTGCCACTACTCGGGGCTCAGAATTTAGAGATCACTGTCCTCTGGGCCCGTGCATGTAATAAAGATCGTGCTCCTGAACCCTTGGTGTCTAGTTGCTTCATTTTCTGTAACAGGAGGAGTCAGATGGAGTGTTATGAACGAGGCACTGAAATTTAAATTCAAGTGTGGCAGCCATGTGGGGCTCTGGACCCTGTTTCTTGGAAAAAGAATAGGAGAACCACAAGGGAAAGTCTCTCTCTCTCTCTCTCTCTCTCACTCTCTGCTCCTCAGAGACTTAGTCTTTCCCCTGGATAGTCATAGACTCCTGAGGAAGAAGACAGTAGACCACACCAGATTAATGACCACAAGGTCTAGACCTCTGGCAAGCTACAGATGACACCTTGACCTAAGTTATGTTTCAGTTCCTGGGCCCTAAAGTAGAATGACTCCCCCCTGGATACTTCCCCATTGAAGGAGCCACAGGGACATCTGAACGGACTTCACAACTGTCCTCAAGACCTGAAAAAATATTACCATTACCTCATGTTCAATCAGTCATCTCCTTGCATAATCCCAAACCCTCTAAGCCACAATGTCTTCTGATTTTGCCCTATACAATCTATAAACTACATGGCATCAGGAAGTTTGGGCTTTTGCACATTAGCTTCCTGTTCTCCTACATGGTTCCATTCATCAATAAAATAACTTATATTTCTCCACTGCAATTCTTTGTTTGGCTCTGCTGTTGCCAGGTGGATGAACACAGTTCTATAACAGCACCAAGGTAGAATTGCTCTTCAAGTTTTATGAGTCAGTCAATCCATGTGGTACTGAAAAAAATACATGGAGAAAAATAGTATTACATACTATATATTAGGCAGGATAGTAAGAAGCAAGGAAAATTCCTTGGCAAGTAAAATAAAGAAATTTAGACAGCTGATTCAAACTGGCCTGATGGAGCTTTCTGACTCACATGCCTCCTTCTCTTTTGCATGGCCACTTCCTTAAGCTTTGAGCCCTCAAGACAATGAGATTCTGATCAGCATGAAATAATCCTAGGAGTAAAGGACAGATTTTCTGACCACAGACAGAGTTTTGCTTAAACTATAGAAAATACCTAGGTCTCAGTTTTCAACAAAAGGCCCAGAAAAGCAGCAACATCCAAGTGATGCCACTGCTGGCATCAGGACCAGACACAGTAACCAATGACCCACTACCCTAGTCCCTGAGTGTCAACCACTCAGTGGAGACCATGACCCTGACTCTCTGTGCTCATCTTAATGAGTCAGCATATTAAAACACACTTGGACAGCTGGCGTATATTCTACTGATACCCTCCCCTCAAACATCCCCCCCAAAATTCCTGCTTTCTAAAACAGATAAAAACCCTTAAAACAGAGGACTCAGTCCTCATGCTCTCTCTCTAGAGAGCACCTCACACCTTTTTCCCTCAGGTGTGCATCTTTGCTTTCTTTCTCCTGAGCTCCAAGGCAGGGGTGTCCAACCTTTCGGGTCTCTGGCCCACACTGCAAGAAGAAGACTTGTCTTGGGCCACACATTAAATACACAAACACGATTGAAAACTGATGAGCAAAAAAAAGAGTTTAAGTAAATTTATGATTTTGTGTTGGCCACATTCATAGCCATCTCAGCTGTATGTGGCCCGTGGGCCCCAGGTTGGACACCCCTGCAAGGGTTCCCACGAGATTTGCAACCAGGGTAGCACTGGGCAATGGCAGCTCATTTTAGGCTAACCCTTTGAATCTACTTCCAAGAGCCCCACTTTGCCTCTGTAATTTGTTTCTGGACTCCATGTAGCCCACCTGGCTTACCACTTCTGCTTCCATGACTTTCTTTTTAAAAGGTAGGGCAGCTCTCTGAGCAGTTTCCTTGAATATCACATTTGAGAGTGTTTTCACTTTGTGTGCTAAACAAACTTCCTTCTCTGCTAGAGTTCTTGGCTCTGAATTCTTTGCTGAGCTCAACAACCAAGAGCCAACATCACCAATAACATACAGTCAAATGTTCCTGGTTATGAGAGGAACAGCCTTTCTCCTCTTTTTGTATTAAAGTTGAAATCTCAGCAGAGCAGAATGTGTTGCTTCAGGGTGATGTTTCAGTTGCTGTTCTGTAATCTGGCCATGGATGAGTTACTGAGTGCTTGGCTCTAATGTCAAAACCAACTTGTGTTAATTTAGCTGGAAATGGGATGCAACATGCTTTTAAAATGTGTTGTTGTCAGTTTATTATTTCAAACATTTAAAAGAGAGTTTATTTTCAAAAGTAAAGCAAAAAAACAAAATATTTACCTGTAACAAATTTATAAGTAAAATGGGCTGTGTTTAGTACTCATTGAAATCTCCAGTTAATTTTTATTCCTAATCTGATACTGGTAAATTCAGATGGCTGCACAAACACCAAAGAGGCCCTGTTTACTTTTCATTTCCATGAATAATGCAGTCCTGTTAATCCAAAAACAAAAGGCCAACGTGAGTGTCAACAGCATTTGAAATCCAAAGGACAGCCTTTGCAGAAGTACCAATTCAGGAAGAAATCCCAATACCTTTCTAATGAGGGGGTGAAGACATGAGGTACTTATGAGAAAAGAAAGGAGAAAAATGAAATAAATGGAAGAAATTTTTATACGGGTCAATAAGCTAACATAGTGATGCTATAAGGAGAGTCTTTAATTTTCAGTTTGTTAGTCAAAACAGACATTTGTCTGGGATTCAACACTGCTTGAGGCTCAGCCCTAGGTTACTCTGGCCCATTTTAATATTTCTATAGTTTGAGGGC
>NW_028098078.1:0-639 GCF_014824575.4 Sturnira hondurensis
GGAGACTTGTATTATCCTGCCTGCATGCCCCCACACCCCTCCTTTCCCAACTGCCAGGACAGTGGTGGAGACTGTGCGGTGGAAATGGCCTCCTGGTGAGTGTGAGCACACACTCATGATTCTGGTAAAGCGACCCTTACACATTTTTCACTTCGTGTGCACACAACACATGTTTCAATAGATCATTTCAGTTCCCATCAATAGAGACCTATGAAAATGGTATAGAGCAAAAGAAGTCCACCTGGTGTGGTTGGTACCTTTTTGCTCATTATCAGATGCTATGGGAAAAAAAGTGTGTCCCTCAATGTGAGATAATGTAAGTCAGCTGTCCATGTGGTGTGATGTCTGCATTGAATTCCTTTCATACCCCCAAGCAGTAGCACCGGCCAAGGGGTCTGTGAAGCCCGTAATAAAACAAGCACCTGCTTCTTGTGGGACCCATTCACAGCTTCCTTTGGCCATGGGATGTGGCTTGCTGTGCCCACAGTGAACTGTGGTAGCCATTCCCCAAGGACGTCAGTCCCATGATCAGCTGTCATCTCAGGCTGGCAGACAGTAAAGTGGTTGCTGGCACTTGGCAACTGCATGGGTGCAGGAGGAATAAATGGATTATAGCACATCATGGTCTTGCACAAGCTC
>NW_028098079.1:0-679 GCF_014824575.4 Sturnira hondurensis
GCCCAGAAATAAACCCAACTCTCTACAGTCAATTAATATTCGACAAAGGGGCCAATAACACAAAATGGAGTAAAGATAGCCTTTTCAACAAATGGTTGTGGGAGAACTGGACAGCTACATGCAAAAAAAATGAAACTCGAGCACCAACTTACACCATACACCCAAATAAATTCAAGGTGGATAAAAGACTTAAATATAAGCTGTGAAACCATTAAAACCCTAGAGGAGAACATCGACAAGAAAATCTCAGATATTCCACGCAGCAATATCTTTACTGATATGTCTCCTAGAGCAAGGGATATAAAGGAAAGAATAAATAAATGGGATCTCATCAAACTTAAAAGCTTCTGCATGGCTAAGGAAAACAGTATCAAGATAAAAAGAGAAGCAACAGCTTGGGCAAACATGTTTACCAATGATATGTCAGACAAAGGTTTAATCTCCAAAATATCCAAAGAACTCACTCAACTCCACTCAAAGAAGACAAGCAACCCAATTAAAAAATGGGCAAAGGACTTGAACAGACATTTCTCCAAGGAGGACATACAGAGGATCCAGAGACACATGAAAAGATGCTCGATATCACTAGCTATGAGAGAGATGCAGATTAAAACCACAATGAGATACCACTTAACACCAGTCAGAATGGCTATGATAAACAAAGAAACAAACAAGTGCT
>NW_028098080.1:0-841 GCF_014824575.4 Sturnira hondurensis
ACCACTCACAAATGCAAACTCCAGAGCAAGCGTCCCTCCATTCTCAACCAAAAAAACACCAGTCGTCCTTGGTTATTTGCCAGCAAGGAGAAGAGGGGTGACCGTGAGCTTCTGTGCTGGACGCAGCACACAGCGGGGCAGGCCTTCGGCTGCAGGGGCCCCAGCCCGCCCTCCCCAGCCTTCCTGTTCTCCTGTTGAAGTGACCCCGCGGGGGTGGCCTGGATGCCCCTGCTTTATGCCCCTTTGTGACTCTGGAGAGACCAGCTCTCCCCCAATTGGACGAAAATAGCCACACCCTCTCTAGCAGGACCCATGTGAGTGCAAAACCCTCGGGACTCTCTCACGTCCCTTTTCTCCGTGAAATGCACTACAGGGACACAGGAAGCAGGGGCGTCCGCAGGGGCGGGGGTTCCTGGGGACAGGCCGCTCCTTCTGTGGCCTTCCAGGGGCGTTGCTACTTTTCCACGGAGAACCACCGAGTCGGAAAGTGGGGTCAGAGCACCCGTGGACAGCGGGCCCAGGACCGGACGGGGATGTGGGCTGGCTGTGGGGTCTCCGGAACGCAGAGCACGTGAGCCAGGCGTGCTCACTTTCTCCTCCCCACGGGGGGAGTCCGTTAGTCTGCAGACTGTCACGAGGGTCACTCACACGAGCCGGGTGGCACTGGTTCTGAGGCACCTCGTCCTCTTTTTCCAAGGAGGTAAAAACAAGAGAAAGGAAGACCTCGTGCACAGGGGAACCACACGCGTCATCTGGGGGGCTGTCACCCTGACCCCGGGGGACACTTCGCACCCGAGTGGCTCTCTGTCTGGAGTCTGTCCGTCGGAAGCTCATAGTGAGC
>NW_028098081.1:0-690 GCF_014824575.4 Sturnira hondurensis
GATAAGGTACAACACCCATTTATGATAAAGGTACTCAGCAAAGTGGGAATACAGAGAGCATTCCTCAATATAATAAAGGCCATATATGAAAGACCTACAGCCAACATCATACTCAATCGGCAAAAACTAAAAGCTTTTCCACTAAGATCAGGAACTAGACAAGTCTGTCCACTTTCACCACTTCTATTTAATATAGTATTGGAAGTTCTAGCCTCAGCAATTAGGCAAGAAAAGGAAATAAAAGGCATTCAAATTGGAAAGGAGGAAACAAAACTGTCATTGTTTGCAGATGACATGATAGTGTACGTGGAAAATCCTATAGACTCTACCAAAAAACTGCTCAAACTAATAAATAAACTTGGCAAAACAGCAGGATACAAAGTCAATATCCAGAAATCAAAGGCATTTTTGTATACTAGCAATGAATCAGCAGAAGCAGAAATCAAGAAAAAAATACCATTCCATATAGCAAAAACAAAAGTAAAATATCTGGGAATAAACCTAACCAAGGAGGTAAAAGACCTGTATGCAGAAAACTACACAACACTGAAGAATGAAATCAAGGAAGACACAAACAAATGGAAACATATACCATGTTCATGGATTGGAAGAATTAACATCATCGAAATGTCCATACTGCCCAAAGTAATTTACAGATTCAATGCAATACCTATTAAAGTACCAATGGCA
>NW_028098082.1:0-531 GCF_014824575.4 Sturnira hondurensis
TCCTAGTTAGGCTTCAACAAATAAAAGGCTAAAATGATCTCCAACAGGCAGTCACAGGCACATCCTGTTAAAGATGTGTTAGGCATGCTGGCCAGATACCTCCTGAAAGACCTACATGCACTTTAAACTTATACAATTGAAACTACTTTGTTAGCATTTTCGTGTTTTTTCCTCTTCGAAAAGTAGGATTATGAGGTTGAATCCCTGTGGAACAGGCACATTGACAAACTTTCTTTCTATCCCCAGTCCAGGGACCAACACTTAGTACACACTCAATAAACGTACAATGAATAGATGGCATTTGAACTTGCAATTAATGCAGTACAGTGATTTCTTGAGTTTTTTATAGATTTCAATGGTTTATACTGAAATTTATTTTATTTTATTTTAATTATTTTTAGGGATTTTATTTATTTATCTTTAGAGGGGAAGGGAAGGAGAGAGAGAGGGAGAGAAACATCAATGTATGGTTGCCTCTCGCGTGCCCCCTGCTAGGAACTGGCCTGCAACCCAGGCATGTGTCCTGACTGG
>NW_028098083.1:0-4085 GCF_014824575.4 Sturnira hondurensis
ATAGACTAATGGAACAGAATAGAAAACCCAGAAATAAACCAAACTCTCTAGTATGAATAATATTCGACAAAGGGGGAAGTATCATAAAATGGGGTAAAGATAGCCTCTTCAATAAATGGTGTTGGGAGAACTGGACAGCTACATGCAAAAAAATGAAACTCGAGCACCAACTTACATCATACACCAAAATAAATTCAAGGTGGACAAAAGACTTAAATATAAGACATGAAACCATAAAAGCTCTACAGGAGAGCATTGGCAAGATAATCTCAGATATTCCAGGCAGCAATATTTTTACTAACATGTTCCCTAGAGCAAGAGATATAAAGGAAAGAGTAAAGAAATGGGATCTCATCAAAATTAAAGGTTCTGTGCAGCTAAAGTAAACAGCATTAAAATAAAAAAATAACCAACGGTATGGGAAAACATATTTGTCAATGATACCTCAGACAAAGGTTTAATCTCCAAAATATATAAAGAACTCACACAACTTCACTCTAAGAAGACAACTAACCCAATTAAAAAATGGGGAAAGGGCTTGAACAGACACTTCTGCAAGGAGGACATAGAGAGGATCCAGAGACACATGAAGAGATGCTCAATATTGCTAGCTATCAGAGAGATGCAAATTAAAACTACAATGAGATACTACTTTACACCGGTGAGAATGGCTATCATAAACAAAGCAATAAACAACAAATGTTGGAGAGGGTGTGGGGAAAAGAGGACTCTGGTCCACTGTTGTTGGGATTGCTGAATGGTACAACCATTATGGAAAACAGTATGGAATTTTCTCAGAAAACTAAAATTGGACTTGCCTTTTGACCCAGCAATTGCACTGCTGGGATTGTGTCCTAAGAACCCTAAAACACCAATCCCAAAGAACCTATGCACCCCAATGTTTACAGCAGCACAATTTACAATAGCCAAGAGTTAGAAGCAACCTAGGTGCCCGTCAGTAAATGAATGGATCAAAAAGCTATGGTACATATACACAATGGAATTTTATGCTGCAGAAAGAAAGAAAGAGCTCCTACCTTTTGCAACATCATGAATGGAACTGGAAAGCATTATGCTGAGTGAAATAAGCCAGGTGTTGAAGGACAAATACCATATGATCTCACCTTTAACAAACAAGCAAGCAAAATATAAACAAACACACGGAAATAGAGAAGAGGCTGACAGTGACAAGAAGGGAGAGGGGAGGGAATTTCAGGGGAAATAAGGGAGGGATTTAGAGGAACCTATCTAAAGGATACATGGACAACAACTGAGAAGGGTGGAAATGGGAGGGAGGGGGAGCATGGCGGGTGGGATGGGATGGGAGTAATAGACAGAAAACTACTTGCAAAATAATTAAATAAAAATATTGGGAAACACGATTTTATTTTATTTTTTAAATAAGTTTTTAATTTAATTCTTATTCAAGTACAGCTTTCTGTCTTATATTCCCAACCCTGCCCACCCCCCGCCCCATGCTCCCAGCCTCCCTCCCATTTCCACCCCCGACCCTAAGTTATTGTCCATGTGTCCTTCATACTTGTTCATGTGAGTCCATCCCCTTTTCCCCTATGATTCTCTCCCCTCTCCCCTCTGGACCCTGTCAGCCTGTTCCATAATTGAGTGTCATTGGTCATATTTTGCTTGCTTGTTTGTTTTGTTTAGATCCCTGTAAATGGTGAGATCATATGCTATTTGTCTTTCACCGCCTGGCTTATTTCACTCAGCATAAGGTTTTCCAGTTCCATCCATGATGTTGCAAAGGGTAGTAGTTACTTCTTCCTTTCTGCAGCATAGCATTCCATTCTGTAAATGTACCATCGTTTTTTGTTCCAGTCATTGACCGATGGGCACTTAGGTTGCTGCCAACTCTTGGCTATCATGAATTGTTCTGCTATGAACATTGGGGTGCATAAATTCTTTTGGATTGGTGTTTCAGGATTCTTAGGATATACCCCTAACAGGTGAATTGCTGGGTCAAAAGGCACTTCATTTTTAGTTTTCTTAGAAAATTCCATAGTGTTTTCCATAGTGGTTCTGTCAGTCTGCAATCCCACCAACAGTGAACTAGGGTCCCCTTTTCCCCAAAACCTCTCCAGCACTTGTTCTTTGTTTCTTTGTTTATGATAACCATTCTGACTGGTGTTAAGTGGTATCTCATTGTGGTTTTAATTTGCATCTCTCTGATAGCTACCGATATCCAGCATCTTTTCATGTGTCTCTGTATCCTCTGTATGTCCTCCTTGGAGAAATGTCTGTTCAAGTCCTCTGCCCATTTTTTACTTGGGTTGCTTGTCTTCTTTGAGTGGAGTTGAGTGAGTTCTTTGTATATTTTGGGCATTAAACCTTTGTCCGAGGTATCATTGGCAAATATGTTTTCCCAAGCTGTTGCTTCTCTTTGTATCTTGATACTGTTTTCCTTAGCCATGCAGAAGCTTTTGATTTTGATGAGATCCCATTTGTTTATTCTTTCCTTTATATCCCTTGCTCTAGGGGACGTGTCAGTAAAAATATTGCTGCCTGGAATGTCTGAGATTATCTTGCCAATGCTCCCCTGTAGAGCTTTAATGCTTTCACGGCTTATATTTAAGTCCTTTATTCACCTTGTCAATTATTAACCTCAATAACACTTAAAACTTTTGTGTAGAGGTTTATGGTGGAA
Organism: Sturnira hondurensis; assembly: GCF_014824575.4. Classification (NCBI taxonomy): domain Eukaryota; kingdom Metazoa; phylum Chordata; class Mammalia; order Chiroptera; family Phyllostomidae; genus Sturnira; species Sturnira hondurensis. Next base: position 2,663 of record NW_028098083.1, read on the forward strand.
CATATGGTTTTGATTTACATTTATCATTCAATTCTCCTGTCAGTGGGTGAACTGACATCTATTGGAGCAAAAGGTTTTGAAAAAATAATTTTAATCATGTATTTGCCTTTGCATCTTTTATAAAAATGATTTGATTATATATCTATGAATCATTTCTCGATGCTATAACCTGTTCCACTTATTTGTGTATCCATCATATACCTAATGCTACACTGTCTTCATCACTATATGTTATAGTCAGTTGTGAAATGAAATAACTTTGATACACATAGTTTGTTATTACTTTTCATAATGATTTGGCTTATTAGTTTTGGCATTACATATGAATTTATAATGAGCATGTTAATATTTACACTCACAAAAAGCCTTACATGGCTTTCAATTGTTATCCCATGGAGTCTATAAAGCAGCCAATGTTAAATTTCTCAATCCATGAATGTGGTATATCTTTATACTCCTTTATCTAAAATTTTATTCTTCTGTAGTCTATAATTTTTCATCACTTTTAAGGCAAATATCTTAAATGTACTCAAAGAAGCAAACATAACTTGGATGAAGAACTAGAGGAAATAGGGAAAATGTGGTATCAAAAGATAGAGAATATTAATAGAGACAAAAATTATAAGAAGTAACCAGTTACAAACTTCAGAGCAAAACTAAAAAGACATGAAATAGACATCAGGAAGGCTCAGATTTTTCTGATTTTAAATAGTAGTATTTTTTGTACTTTTCAAAGAAAGTTAAAATTCATTACCAGGTTAGGATAGAATAACAATCCTAACGTAGATGGAAAGGGCTTTTCATCTTCTGAATTCAGGATATCAAGGGTGTAAAAGGAAGAAAATCTTACCTTTTGTGAGAACATGAGTGGACCTGAAGAGTATTAGGCTAATTGAAATACACCAGTCAGAGAAAGACAAATACCATAAGATCTCACTTATATGTGGGATCCAATGAAAAAAATAAACTGATTTAAAAAAGAGAAATTGGCATGGATACATGGAACAAACTAATACCTGTCAGAGAAGAGAGGAGAGGGGGAGAGGGGACTGTATGAAAAAAGGTGAAGGGATGAGCCAAAGAACCTATATGACACGGTCTTCCAGAAAGTATCCAGCCATGTAATATGAAAAATNCAGTCCCCTTCCAAGTAGACACCTTGGGACCTCCCACAGTTCTCCCAATTGCCAGCATCTGCCCTGTCTCATTATCCTGCATCTCACTGACAGTCTAATATCCCTTCCCTTTCGAAGGTGAATGTAGTTTTGGGAACATCCAGAAGTCACAGGTTGCCACATTTGGGCTGTGGAGGGACTGAGTCACCAGGGTCTTTTCATGTTTCACCAAAAACTCTGAATGAGACATGTTGCCTAAGTGGGTGTGTGGTCATGAGGAAGCTGCCAATCACCAGTTGGCCAGAGCT
>NW_028098084.1:0-1308 GCF_014824575.4 Sturnira hondurensis
ATGCCTGGGTTGCAGGCCAGGTCCCCAGTAGGAGGTGCATGAGAGGCAACCAGACATTGTTTCTCTCCCGCTCTGTCTTCCTCTCTCCCCCCTGTAAAAAATAAGTATTTTTTAAATCTCTCAGTAATATGCAAAAGCATGGAGAATAATAAACATATACCTATGTAGGCATCACTCCAAAATTACAAATTTTGGCATTTTGCTCTGTTTCTTCAAATCTTTGTAAAGTGCAGTGATCGCTGAGGCCTTCTGTCTTCCTGGCCACACAGTGATCCTGAAAAAGGCCATGGATACTGTCTTCAGCATTTCTGCAACAAAGGTTTTCGCAGGAATCATTTTTGTGTGAAAATGATTCACATTTCATTCATGTTTTGAAGCGGCACCTCCTTGGGAGAGCCAGACATAACTTAAAAATGGATTCCAGCCAAAAAAATTCCACAGGGAGGGGGGACAGGAGGACCGGCAGATGAAAGAGCAAGGGGCCGAAATGGTAAAGCCTCAGCCTGGTCCAAGGATAAGGCCACCTCAGAAACATGAGCTCTCTATGTGTTCTCCGAACCACCTGTAGCATCTGTGGGGCTTGGCAGAAGTTAGACGGCGGAAGGTTCAGGGACACGTTCTCCGGCACGAACACTCAGAACCACAATCTCTGAAGTTCAAATGAACACATGGTAAGGAAGCATCGTTTCGGCTTCGTCGGACTGGAGGCCATCCCGCCGTCACCAAGAAGAAGCTAGCGGAGCTCCTGCCCGCAAAGCACGGACTTGCTTTCTGCAGAAACAACTCCCATACCTCGGGACAGACGATGGTGAGCTTTCCAATTTCCGATACCACGCAGACCATGGCTTCAGTTATTCTCGTGGGGAATTTTTAAAACACGTTCAAAAAATTTATTGGCTTCTGTCCCTAAAGACAGTAATCAGAATTGCAACAGAGTGTGGAGAAATAGCTGTGTCAGTGGCTAACTGAGCATGTTTGAGTGTGCACCCAGACGTGTTCAGAGAAGTGCACCAACAGCAATGATGGCGACGCCCTACCCTGCAGTCTCAGCGGCTCCCCCCAGTGAAGTCGGCCTTGTGGTAGACAAGCAAAGTCCTGTGGTCTCCAGCAGCAGTGAAACCATGGTGGGCGGGTGCTCTGAGGGCGCACCATAGCCACCACGCCCGTCCCCCAGTGGCTCAGTGCCCCGATCTGGCTGAACTCCTGGTCATTACTGGCCTGGCTCTCCACGGCTCTGTCCTCTGGGAGCCCCTTCCTTGTCCAAAACCTGCCCCGGCCACTGCTGGGTGGTGTGCTAGGGACAGTGCC
>NW_028098085.1:0-621 GCF_014824575.4 Sturnira hondurensis
ACAGGAATGTAAACAACAAAACAAATAAGCAAGCAAAATGTAACCAAAGACACTGAAATACAGAATGTGCTGACAGAGTCCAGAGGGTAGAGGGGAGAGAAGCACAGAGTAAAAGGGGATGGACTCACATGAATAAGTATGAAGGACACAACTAAGACGGGGGGCGGAGATGGGAGGGGGGTGGGGAGCACTGGGGCGGTGCAGGGCTGGGAATACAAGAAAGAAAACTGTACTTGAACAAAAGTTAAGTAAAAAAAAAAAGTCACTAGTAACTAACACCAAAAATAATGGAAAAAACAAAAAAAATTCTGGTAGCCATGCTTATTGAAATAGAGATGCTTAGTATTCTGAACACAGAGGTCTTTGTTGAAATGTAAAAAAAAAACTCTTGAAGTTTCAAGCCTAGGTACATTTTGGAAAATAAAAGTGTAGTTTTAGCCATATATTTGGCTTTACTTACATGTCAGATTTTTCTCACATGAATTAAATTTTTCCTATATTAAATTGTGTGTGACTCTTGGATTATATTGTGTATTCTTTCTGAGATACACTCAGAACATCAAAATAATTTTACAGTACAGGGTAATGTTGAAATAATGAGGGAGAGTTATGAATTGTGTG
>NW_028098086.1:0-533 GCF_014824575.4 Sturnira hondurensis
GGACCCATGAACACCTGGAATCCGCCTGAAGCCCGTCGGGGCTCCCGGCCCCTGCGAGGCCCTGGTCTCCCATCTCAGCGGCGGCAGGTTACGCTCTCTCCGAAGGCGCTAGGGTAGGACCCCTCCTGACTTTGCTCCGAGCCTCTGGTGGCTCCAGGCCATCCGTGCAGTCCTTGGCTTGTCACTGCCTGCGTGTCCCTCTGCGTCCACTGACCTTCGTGTGGGATGACAGCCACTGGGTTAGGGCTCACCTTAGTCAACGGTGGCCTCGTCCTAACTAAAAATGTCTGCAAAGACCCTACTTCCAAAGAAGTTCATGTTCTGAGGTCCTGGTGAATGTGATTTGGGGAGGGGGCACCACTCGGCCTGTGCCCTGCCTCTGCAGGCCTAAGTGTGGCATTTCACACACCTGCACTCCGTCCTGTGCTGGGGACACGCCCCTCTCTCTGAGCTCGATCTGACTTCCCCAAGGTCTGAAAGTGGTCAGTCCCGAGATGGCAACTCCCACGGGGCCCTGCTTTGCAAACTTTCAG
>NW_028098087.1:0-716 GCF_014824575.4 Sturnira hondurensis
TGAACCTTCGGTAGATTTTGTCATCAGCATGCTCCTGGGGTTTGGGGGCTGCAAATCCTTTTGCCTAGAATGACTTACATATCTATGACAGGACGTTCAAAGGCAAACTGCACGATTTTAGAAAAGAATTAGCAATACGGAAATTAGTCAGTGCTCAGATGGTGGTAATGAGTATATACCTTTAAAACACAGTGGACAGAATATACTCTTCTTGAGTCACGTGTTGCAGAGGTGTTGCAGTTCCGACATCAAGGTATATGCTGGTTACAAGAAATTTAGGGCAAATATCACCTTTATTTTCTAAGAACAAAAAAATTGTAGTAAGAAACATAAAATCGTTTTTTTTTGCACCTACTCTCAGTGCATAGACATGGAAGAAGGCACGAAGGAACCGACCCCAAACTGTGCTCACTGGTTATCTCTGAGCGGTCCTTCTTGGGGGAATTTCCCCATGTGTTTTGTGTTGGCAGAAGGCCTTGCCCTAGTCCTTGTGAGCTGAAAGGGGATCCCCTTCCTTGCTCACCCTAATAACTGGGGTGTGGTCACGTGAAGTAGGCTTAGACACTGACACTTCCACCTACAACCCCAAACTTGGGTGTGTGACACAGCACCTGGACTAAGGTGAGGCATCTAGAGTGTTCAGGTGTAAACTTTAAGGAGGCGCCCATTCTTAGAGTCCTCAGATGCTAGTGATCATGTGCATTTGTATGATCCTG
>NW_028098088.1:0-2061 GCF_014824575.4 Sturnira hondurensis
CTACTACATAAAATTTACTTCATTACTTAATTTCTTTTTGCAACCAAAATGTTCTGAACGTGTGAGGCCAGAGCCAGAAGACAGCTGTCTGGGAATGAGGGAGCAAAACCTCTCCAGACACTGAGTCTGCCGGTACCTCCATCTCCAGGTGCTTCTCAGGCTCAGAAGTCGTAAGAAATACACAGTGTTGCTTGGGCCACCCAATCCATGGCATTTGTATTATAGCAGCTCACACATACTAAGACAATGTATTTGCTAGCCTTTTAAATGGCTTTGAGTTTTATTTTATTTAAGTATTTTAAGCATGCTGCTTGGTATACGCATCATAATCATAAAATGCAAATTAAACTTGAATCTGAAAATGAAAATGTTGATGTAAGTGATATTTATATTGTGTTCTTGATCAAGTTTAAAATGGCATAAAAATTATTCCAGTGTATTTTCCAGAAGGTATTGATTATGTCCAACCTATCTTAACCTGATTTTTATGACACATTTAGTTAACTGAACTGTTTTCTAGAGCATAAGCCAGACAAATAACATTTTTAAGGAGCAATATATGATATTGAATACACTTTGGACTATGGTAATTAAAATTTAAAAACCAACTTGATCATAATCAATGTCATTTATTATAAAAATAAAGTAGTGAATATATGTTAAGCAGGAAGAATTACAATAAAATGTTTTACTGAATAAGTTGTTTTTAAATTAGACATTATTTATTGCAATTTTGAAGAAACAAAAAATAAAGTTTAGAGCACTTAATGACATGATAATTTTTTCTAGAGACAAATGTTTTGTCACAAAGTTTTTAATATCTATCTTTAAAAAGTACTAGTTAGTAAAAGAATTTTCTTTTAAAACATTACTCAGAAAAAAATTAGAATCATATCGGAGGTAAAACGTTTCAGGGCAAGGGTTAGCATAAAAAGCTTTCCCAATATTTAATTTAAAAAAAGCTCTCCCCTCCTCTAAAACCTATACCTATTTCACAGTTAGCAGTATTTCTAAAAATGGTAGTATATTCATTGTTTTGTACTAATAGTTTATCTTAAGCATAGCTTTAAGATAATACCTAAGATCTTAGTCCATTTTCTGTTTTTAGGATATTTTTAACAACTATTTAAAAATCACTTGCTAATAACAACTGTTTTTCTATTCCCTTTTAAGTCATATTTAGATGTATATATTATTTTTCCGTATCATTATTACTTGTGAATCAATAATGTCCTGAAAGGTAATTAAAATCATATTATTGCCTGAATGTCAGCACAGGCCATGCATTCTCCAGAAGTATAATATGCACATTGCTTTAAAAACTGCAATGCCATATTATCTCAGTTCACATGATTGGCAATAACAAATACGCAGGGCATATCTGCTGATCTTTAATAAACAGTTGAATTTATGGTCATAAAAATCTAATACTCTAATTTTCTTATTTTCAGAATAATATTGGCAAAAGTTACACAATATTACTTAGATAATATATAAATATGTCTTGTTTCTCATAAGTTCTATACACACAAAATAAAATTAAGATTTAAGCCTTATCATGTTTGGTTACTATAATGTATTTGACTTGTTTTTTAGCCACAGCTAGACACTAGGGTTCTTAAATATTATAGTCTCCTTAAAATACATGGCAAATAAAAAATATTACTTTGTTGAGTAGGCCCATGAACTGTAATAAATACAACAACTCATGTAATCTAACCAGGCATCTATAAACCAAAAATATTTAGTTTGAAATTATCGGAAATTGANAAAAAAAAAAAAAAAAAAAAAAAAAAACAAAACAAAAGCCTTTACTTTTGTGGAAAATCATCTTTTTTGCTGCCAATTAAAATTACCAAGTGTGAAGAATAAATTATATTTTAATATGCCAAAAATATTCAAACAGACAAAGTAAAATTATACAACTTTTATATATGTGTAAGTTATTGTCAAGATTCAATATATAAATACAGGGAACTGAGAAACATTTCTCCTGTGAGAAAAAAACAGTTACCTTTTTGAACAGTTGTTTCATTTCACTTCTGTGCTAGTCTCTTATCT
>NW_028098089.1:0-2796 GCF_014824575.4 Sturnira hondurensis
TTTTTCTTTTCTCCCTTCCTGAGCAACACCCACAGCCTCCAGACAGTACCTCGTGTTGCTCCGAGTAACCCAGTGTCCTTCTGCACCCTCTCTAGGCCTTCAGTTTGCCAGTTTCCCTGTCCTGTAGTGCACCAATTAAGGGCAAACCACACACCACCTTGTCTCTTTTTTTTGCTTTTTTGTTTTGAAAATATCCTCCTGCTCAAGCCTACTGCTCCATACCAGGACCTGGTCCCTCACAAAGCCCGACTCTCCAACCAGACCAGGACTTACCTGGGTCAGGGCCCATTGTGCCCAAACTCTCCCCAGCCTATGTCCAGAGTCTCCATGGGGGCACACACGCCCATGTTTTTGTCACTTCGTCCTTATTCTCCTCCCTGTGACTTCAAACAACCAGGTCTCTTCCACTATTTCTCAAACCTTGTTTGGCAGGGGGCGGTGCTGTTGGCCCAGCTCTCTCCCAAGAGTTGTGTGGCAGACCAGGCAGGCACTGGACCTGGGGTTCCAGCCACACTGGTCCCTCACTGGACCCAGGGAACATTTGGTCCCATAGCACACTCCTCACCATTTGATTTTTCAATATGCTCTACTATTTTTTATGTCCAGTCTTCAAGTGTGCTGGGGTACCTTTGGCTGCTCACTCTGTTCCTCAGAAGATCGGCAGGCTAGGTGTTTCACCCATTTCCTGGGAGAAGTGGGCAGTGCTCCCACCTATTCCACCACCATCTTCTGCAACTCTGGAAAATTCTTATTAAATGATTGTTTCACCAATTTACTCATGTAAAGGACCATCAGGATCCACCACTGTCAGGGTAAGAAGAAGAGTTCTCTAGCTTGTCATTGACAAGATTTTTGCACAACTTCAAATGCATTTTCAAAGGGGCTTTCGACCTCCAGCCATGCTGGGTTTTAGAACACAGACATTCACTTGCCTGAAGACTAGCCCTGCGTTGTGAGAAAGCCCACTGTTCCTAATGCTCTGGACAGGGAGGAAGCACTTTTCTAGTCCTTCCCCTCACTTCTGGGCTCCAGCTGAGATCTGGATCTCCCTGTGATCAGAACAGGAGTGAGTGCAAGGCAGAAGCAGTCACTCCCAATGTTTCCACTGGGGCCTCCCATGACTGTAGCTGGAAGTCCCCCTCAAAGATGGTTGCAACAATAGAACTCTATACTTTTGATGCAGGGGAGGGCATATTGATACAACAATAGCAGCAGATGTGCTGGTAGTTTATTCAATTCATAAAGGAAGGGGAAGACAGGTGTTAAAAATGACTCAGAGTTCACATGAATGGGAAAACTGGTAGCAAAACAGGACCACTAAAATCAAGAGGCCAAACTGAAGCTATGCAAACCCTTAGGAAATTGTATGGATGCTTCTGATAATATCATGAGGCATAGAGTCACAACCATTTTCAAGAACGTTGGAAATGAAGCTGGAGTGGTTCCATTATGTTGATCTTGCAGCTCAAGGGATAACAATCCAAAGTTACAGCAAGATCTTTGGAGAAAACTTTGATCCTAATTGAAAGTGAAGTTGATCTAAGGATGTTGAGTCTTTGCTGCTGTCCTGGAAACCATATTAATTTACTCCCTTTCTGTTGACCCCTCAGATGGAGTTGAACTTTCAGAATGCAATTAACACGGGTGGTATTTCCAGTTTATGTTAAATGAGCAAATTAATTCTGAAAACGATTGTTTGCATTTTCTGATATCACCCCAGTGATTCTACACACTTCATAATTTGTACAGACAAGAGAAAGGGGGTGTGGAATGAGAGGAAGTTTTGTGCATCAGTACCTAAGGATGGAGTGGGGACAGATGAAGAGATACCCATGATGATAAAACAACAGCAGTTCATATGTATCAGTGCTCACTACACAAGGACTGGTATTCTTAGCACTAAGTATAGCGCTAAGTATAAGAGGCCAATTAAATAATTATTATATCTTAATTGTTATATTTGCATTAAATATTATCTATTTAATTTTATATGTAACTATTAGTTATCATATTTTTTAAAATTTTAATTGCTTTTTGAAAGAGAGGAAAGGTGAGAGAGTGAGACATGAATTTGTTGTTCCATTTATTTATGCATTCATTGTTTGACCAGTCCAGCGTTGTAAACTGCATATATGGTGTGCGTGGACTGAAGTCNCACTACACAAGGACTGGTATTCTTAGCACTAAGTATAGCGCTAAGTATAAGAGGCCAATTAAATAATTATTATATCTTAATTGTTATATTTGCATTAAATATCATCTATTTAATTTTATATGTAACTATTAGTTATCATATTTTTTAAAATTTAATTGCTTTTTGAGAGAGAGGAAAGGTGAGAGAGTGAGACATGAATTTGTTGTTCCATTTATTTATGCATTCACTGTTTGACGAGTCCAGCATTGGAAACTGTATCTATGGTGTGCGTGGACTGAAGTCTAGTTCACTGAGCTACCTGGCCATGGCAAATAATAATTATGAATGCTTTCTTTCTCATAAAGGAAGCCAAATACAGAGAGGCTAGCAGATTTGCCCTAGGTTACTTAGCTGAGATGGTCAGACCACAGACATGTCATGACCACATTCTCCGGAGTTATTGATTTTGCCTGGCTGGACAAATTGGCAGTAGAGTCAGAAGGTGGAGAAACTGTCTCCTTGGAGATAGTGTTCCTTTGAGTGCCAAGTGGTAACATGAGACGCAACATCAGGAAAAGTTATATTCTCCTCCCATTTCCCAAGACCAAAGGAAAGCCCCAGGCTTTGGGTGGCTTCTGCAAGGAACCCATGGTATGGGAATG
>NW_028098090.1:0-1197 GCF_014824575.4 Sturnira hondurensis
AATTACCCCAGACTTCAGTGGATTAAAACAAAAACACTTATTATATCTCACATTATTTCTATGAGTCAAAAATCTGGGCACAGCTTAGCTGAGTCCTCTGGCTCAAGACATTTCATAGGCTGTGATCCAGCTAGTGCCTGGGGCTGCTGTCAAATTAAGGCTCCACTGGGGAAATCCACATTTTAGCTCACTCTCTGGTTACTGACAGGATTCAGTTTTTCATGGGCTATGGGACTAAGGGCCCCACTCAGCTTCTCACCAGCTGTTGGCTGCAGGCTGCCCTGTAGGGAGAGTGTGAAGGCTTCCTCATAGCATGGTGGTAGCTTCATCAGAGCCAGCAAATAAGAACAGAGGAGGATGGAAGAAGGATAGGGCAACAGGGAGGGAGACAGGGAGGGAGACAACAAGAGAGGGAGACAGACAGGGAGGGAGAACATGAGCAAAGGAGAAGTCACAACCTGATCTTGGAACTGACATCTCATTTGTTTCTTTATTAGAAGTAGGTCACTAGGTCCAGCTTTAGAAGCTACTGTCCACACAAAGCAATTAAAGATCACAATTTTGCCAATTCACTCCTTGATTTCTCTGAACCTAACCTCTAAATTCCAACTATCTAGTCAAAAATCATAATAGCTCTTTCAGCTCTCTTCAACATTTCAGAAGCCAATGTTAAAGTGAGAAAACTGGGGGTCCATTGTTGTGGACCCCTCTGCCTGGTTCTAGGAATTGTATCTCCACCCCCCATGGCTAAGGATGAACAAGTGACCTCTGGAATGCGAGCTGCAGGAGACAAAGCTTGTCTCTGGTAGCAAACGCTGCCTCAGTTTCCTCCCTGCCCCCAAAGCATGGTCGATGTCCATGGGGGGTAAGACCGCCCAGAGGAGTGGCAACCTAGGCCAGACACGATCACTTGGGAGGCCATTATGGGAAAACTCAGGGGGCTGCAACAAAGAGCAATGGACTCTTGTCCGCCCCCCCACCTTTGAGATAGCCCAAGTCCCCAAGTCCTCTGGGAGAAGCGCTTCCTGGCTCTAATTCCCTTAAGCATGAATACCTGATGGGGAGGGGTGCAGCTCCTGGCTTTGCTAGAGTTTGTCCTGGGGAACAATCTGGCATCACAAAGACTTCCTGACAAACCTGTGAAGTCTGCTCTGCTAAGAGAGCTTTCATTCATATGTTAAGGGCTCGAGCAGGAAA
>NW_028098091.1:0-645 GCF_014824575.4 Sturnira hondurensis
ACAGTGGACGTGGTGTTCAGATGGAGGTAACAGCATGGCCAAAAGTTCACAGTGAGGGTGGGCATCCTTGTAGAGCAACTCCCACTATTACTTTGTCCCGCTTTTTTACACACAGGCCTTACCTACTACTAAAAACACTGCCATTCAGGGAGGAGGCATTCTTTGTTCTTGTACTTCTAACAGAAAAAACCTAGGTGACAAGCCCCAAAATATGAACAAATGCAGACAACTCAGGAATACCTAAAGATCCATGAGGAACCCTGACTGGTGTGGTTCAGCTGTTTGGGAGTTGTCCTGGGAACTGAAAGTTTGCTGGTTCAATTAGTCAGGGAAGCTGCCTGGGTTGTGCTCTGCATTCCAAGTAGGACACATATGAGAGATAATTGACAGATGTATCTCTTGCACACTGTTGTTTCTGTTTCTCCCATCTTTCCCCTCCATCTAGTAGTAAATGAATCAAATCTTTGAAGAAAAACTCAAGATCCGTGTGCATTCAGGATCTCTTTAGGAGAAAATGTGGAAGTGAACAGAACTTCTGGTAAATCTGAGAACCCCAAAGTCAGCAACAGAGATTCATTGAAAGGCATGGCAGGACAATTCAAAAACGGCTGTTGAACTTGGGTAAGAGGATGCTTGCACACTGAA
>NW_028098092.1:0-730 GCF_014824575.4 Sturnira hondurensis
AAGTGGGGTGCTTGGGGACTCCTTTTGACTGCATTTCCAGAAGTGGCTCTCCGCTGAAACCTAAGGAAAACATTCTGCTTCCAAGACGAATATGAGGGGGGATGAACTGTTGATATGGTAGAATAATGTGGAATGGGAGAGTTGAGGGAAAGAAAGGAACCACCACCAGCAGCCTCTGCAAAGGGTGGTCTTCATCCAAAAGAGGTGATGTTGTGTATGTGGTGGGCTCCCGAGGGTGTTCAGCAGTGGGAGCTCCTTGCAGAAACCCAGCGGGTTACTCCCATCAGAGCCACTGACAGCCGCCTGTGGGAAAGCATTCAGAACTTGTCAGCAGAAGACACAGAAGGTGCAAGGCCAGTGTGTTCAGTCTTTCCAAACTTGTCTTAATGGAGAGAAATTTCCATTCCCTGGAAGACTGCAGAAGGCACCTGGAAGAGTTCTCTGCTCCAAAAGAGAACAATGTTGTGGGATTGATGGAATGGTGAAGTTTCCTGAAAAGCTGCAGAGGGCAGTGGAACAAAGTGATGACTATGTTGTCCAGTCACGTTGCTGGGGGAGAATGAAAAGCGTGCCTGTCATGGCACCTGATGGTGAAAAGTGAACTAACCTTTCTTCCAGGTTTGATGTGTTTCAAGTGTCGGTCTCTGCTGCCATCTCCTGGCCATTTTGGGAAATGATGCCTCAGTACAGGTCAGTAGTAAAAGTGGTTGATTCCAGTGGAATGTCAATG
>NW_028098093.1:0-860 GCF_014824575.4 Sturnira hondurensis
ATAACAGAATACTATTTCTTAAAGAAAGAACAAACTCCTCCCTTTTATGACATGAATGGAACAGAAGACTATTATGCTAACTGAAATAAGCCAGGCAGTGAAAGGCAGATACCACGTTGTCTCACCTGCCGGGGGAACCTAATGATCAAAACAAACAAACAAGCAAACAGAACCAAAGAACAAAAACAAGGATCAGACTGAAAGTGACAAGAGAGGAAGTGGGAAGGCAATAAGAAGGGAAGGAAGGAAAAGGTCAAGTCAAGGAACAGGTAGAAAAGATCCACAGACATGGACACCAGGGTGGGGAGTGACTGTGGGAGCAACATGGGGGAAACTGGGAAAAATGAAATAGAACACCACTAAAAAAAGACTTCAAATAACTTTAATTTATGTCAAAAAGGGAAATAAAGTGATATAGAATAAAAATAAAATATTTCAATGAAGTATTAGAATCTACAAGAAAACAATGATTCATTCTGAAATGACAATATACAATGGCTTCAATGAAGAAAACCTCAAATACAACACACGGCCATGCCCAATAGACAGCAGGACCAATGAACTCAAATGAAAATTCAAAGTATCAAACACAGGCATAAAATAAAAATCTAGAGTTGAGTCAGAAAGACGTCTTCGAAAGTGCTAAAAACTATTCTAACATATACTCAAGAAGAAAGAAAAATTAATTGGGGAATAAGCATTTTTGAGGATGTTACTTCCCAGAATTTCCCAACTGTGATGAAGAATATGCTCCCATGAGAAATCTCAGCAAATCACAAGTAGGACACATTTACATACAACACCACAATCCTGCAATATTATAGTGACATTTATGAAAACCAATGATAAAGTAAATATTC
>NW_028098094.1:0-608 GCF_014824575.4 Sturnira hondurensis
GTGAGGAAGGACAGATTGGTGGTGGGGGGGGGGGGGACGGGACAGGGAGCTGGGGATCGATCAGAACTCTGCCCATTCCACCTCCACCTTGAACAAAAACAAAAATTTCACGTATTCCAAGAAGAATCCGTCACTACACTGATCAGAAACTACAACAGCATGAGATTTCAACACTCCTTCCCGTAATTTTTTTAAGCCCCAGAACTCTTTCTCCAAACAATTTATGTAGCTTCTTTTTCCAGTGCTTACTCTGGAGTGTAGCACTGGGGACTGTTGGGGGCATTTCAAGCTGTTTCAAGCTGTCTCTGGTCCAGTCTCCATTCCAGTGTTAGTTAGCTTTGTTCCCCAGTTACTTTTTCCTAGGGCAGGACTAGGAGGGACCAGAGGCGCCCCTGAACTCTGCTGCCCCTGGAACAGGCCTGGGGAGACAAGGGAAGGCCTAGAAACCTGCTGCTCCTGCCACCCAGAGAGGGAGAGAGGCACAGCCTGCTCAAATAGGCAGGGAATGGAGGGGAATTTCAGTACAGCAGGTAGGAAGGGAGTGGGGGGAGGGGCACAGTTACATGTGCTCTCAACTAGAGGTGTCAGATTTAGCAGGAAGGACGGAA
>NW_028098095.1:0-584 GCF_014824575.4 Sturnira hondurensis
AAGATAGACCACATGATAGGACACAAAACGAGTCTTAAGAACTTCAGGAAAATAGAAATCATACCAAGCATCTTCTCTGATCACAAGGCACTGAAACCAACCCCAAAGGAAAAAACCCAAAACGCCCAAAAGCATGGAGATTGAATGGTATACTATTAAACAACGAATGGGTCAAAACTGAAATTAGGGAAGAAATCAAAAAGTTTCTGAAAAAAAATGAAAATGAACTCACCACAACCCAAAACTTATGGGACACAGTGAAGACAGTCCTGAGAGGGAAGTTTGTAGCAATACAGGCTTACCTAAAGAAGATAGAAACATTTCAAACGAACAACCTAACCCGACTCCTGCAAGAACTTGAGGAACAACAAAGACAGCCCAGAGCAAGTAGAAGGAAGGAAATAACCAAGATCAGAGCAGAACTAAATGACATAGAGACTAAAAGCACAGTTCTAGGGATCAATGAATCTAGGAGATGGTTTTTTGAAAAGGTAAACAAAACAGACAAACCTTTTAGTAGGCTCATCAAGAGAAGAAGAGAGAGGACACAAATAAACACAATCAGAAATGAAAGAGGAGAGATT
>NW_028098096.1:0-1259 GCF_014824575.4 Sturnira hondurensis
TCAGATCTGGGGCCCTAGGGATCACAGTCGGCCCTGGCCCCACCTTCGGTCTGCGAGAGTGGGCCGCCTCACTCCCTTCCAGGTGACCCTCCTCGGGGCTGCGGCACTGCAGCCGTCCAGCAGGGGTCGCTATGCCACCACGTTCTGTCTCCTGAGGGGCCGCTGGCCGCGGGGAGCAGGGGAAGGGATGAGCATCTCCAGGTTAAACTGTCCGCCCCCTCCCTCATGACTGGGCGGACCAGCCATACCCCAAACGGTGGTCCCCAGCCCAGCGTCTTCCCAAGAATGTGGCCCGGACACATCCCAGGGAATGGGGCCCAAGGATGGAGCTGTCCCTCGTGGGGTCTGGGCACCATCCAGAGACAGTGACCTCCCAGCGCCCACCGGGGACAAGAGCTGCTCCTCCACGCCCTGGGGGCCTGAGGTCCGCGAGTACTTGGGCTCTCTCATCCTTGGTGCCCACAGCCCCGTCTCCAGGGCGTCAGCCCGGTGGAGGGGACAGGGCCAGGACGGGCAAATGCAGGCACAAGAGGGGACACAGCACCCTTGGGCCCGAGAACTGTGCGTGGGGCGAGTGTGTGAGCCTGGCGCCTCAGCCTGAGGCTCTTCCTGCTGAGCTCACACCTGCGGCCGGCCAGCCAACTGCAGGGGGCCAGGCCTTGCTGCACACTGACCTGTCTGAGTGCTGGCCCTGTGGCACCAGCTGCTCTGGGCCACACATTCTCGACTCACGCACTCTGGACCAGCCCATGAAGAGGCGCAGGCGCCCCACAATCCCTACATCTCAACACCCAGCACAGCGTGTGTGCCCCCTACGGAAAGGAAGGGGTGGGCGGCACCCTGCCCGGCCTTCGCAGGGTGGCCGACCTCCGGGGGCCCAGGCCCTGGGATCGGCCATCTGTCTGTTCGGGAGGTGCCCCTGATGGCACAGGGCCCTGGGGCGCATTGCAGGCTGCAGGCTCCGGACTCTAGTAGTACAGGCAACGCCTGTGCCTTGGGAGCACCTGGTGGGCTCCTGAAGGCTGGAACAGGGCCAGCAGCGTGGCAGGAACTCACAGAGCTGAGGGACTGCAGGGGACTAGGCCCTGTGCCCCGACGTGACTTGTGCAGGTGAGGCCGTGGGCAGGGGCTGACGACAGCCAGGCCGAGGAGGGCCCAGGCCTGACCATGGCCACCTGACCTCTAGGCTTCTCTCCTGCCACAGGAGACTTGGAAAACGCCCTGGAAGTTTGGGTGCCTCTTACCACCACTGCTGGCTT
>NW_028098097.1:0-1816 GCF_014824575.4 Sturnira hondurensis
CAGTTTGATTCCCAGTCAGGGCACATGCCTGGGTTGCAGGCCAGTTCCCAGCCAAGGATGCACAAAAGGCAACCATACATTGATATTTCTCATATTTCTCTCCTTCCCTTCCCCACCTTCTCCACTTTCCCCACCTTCCCTTCCCCTCATTTAAAATCTTTAAAAAAAATGGCCTGCCTCCCATTGCCCCACAGGGGCCCAGGTGCCCCCACCCCAACCCCTTCATCGACCCCTCCAGTCAGGTCCTCAGGTAGGACTGCTCCGTAACGGCTGACGTGACACAGCATCTCTGTCAGGTGCTATTGTCTTTTCCCACTGGACTGTGGACCAGGTGCCTGTGTGTTACCCGGTCCCGTAGCCCGTACGGTGCCTGGCATGCTGGGCACTCCGAGTGTGTGGAATGAAAGCAGTCCGAGTTTGACAGCCCCAGGTGTAGAGCGGCTGGATAGAGGAGTCACAGGACCCCAGAAGAAGTTGATAGAACAGGGACGCAGGGCCCACGATGTTGGCTCCCGTCGCAGACTCGTCTCTGCTGCTCTGGCCACCTCCGCGCGCAGGAGCCTGGGGAGACACTTGGTCCAGTAATAGCCAAGGCAGGTGTGCACTCCAGCTCCCAGGCCCTGGGCTTCCAGGCTCCGGGTCCAGCCAGAGCAGTCCTTTATAGATGAGCCCCTAAGTCACTGGACCACATAATATATGTCAGGAGAGAGCCCATTAGTCTGTGTCCCGCTAACGTTCAAAACACTTAAGTCATTTTTCAGGCTTGATTTCTCTTTCATCAATAAGAGCTACAGTCCTGCCAAGCTGGGGACTGCCTACCTGCCCCTGAAATGGGCAGCTCCATCCTGTGCTGGGTGGCAGGTTCCACACGTCCGCTCTTAGGGGCTGCTAGACTCTCTTATCCTTCGGGTCAGGGGGCACAGCTGGATGGCCTGTCCTAGTGCCAAAGTGATGAAGTCCCCCAGGGGCGAGGCACAGCAGAGGCTTTATGCCTGGAAGCAAGATGTCCAGTGGACGAAGGAGCAGCCTGGAGGCCTGGTTCCCAGGTGCACCTTTTTTACTAAGTAGGTGGCATTGAGAAGTCTTTCAACTTCTTCCAACCTCAGGGACCTCAAGCACAAATGCAGAAATTGGGCCAGATGGTCCATAAGTCCACTTTGAGCCTGACAGTCCTACCCTCTGAGGCAGTGGGAGGTGCAGAGAGGGATGGGAAGGGGGGAGAGGAACCCGCCTGCTCTCATCCTCTGCCCGTTCTGCCTGCACCATTTCTAGTCAGCGGTGCACTTCCAGACTTTTTTTTTTTATTTTTAATGTTTTTAGCTTTGTCTGGTGCTTTCGTGGTGGCAAGAAGTAAATGAGTCAGTGTGTGTGGAGTGCTTGGAATGGTGCCTGGGACGTGGGCTGTGCTTAACGGGTACTAATTATCACCGTAGAGGAGGACACACACGTCTCCCAAGGGCCTTGGTAAGACCCACATGAGCAGGTGCCAGTTCTTGCCCGTAAGCTGCTCTGTTCATTTGTTTTAATCAGCAACTATCTATTGAGGCCTAGTGTGCACCAGGCACGTCCTAGGTGCATAGAGGACAGAGGCGGGAAAATGGTCCAGTCTTTGCCCCCGTGAGTTTACAGTCTGGCCTGGTGTCCATTCAAGGGCTGTCCCGGTGTGAGCTGCTCGGCCACTACGCCCTCGGGATGCAGCACATGGCTAGTGGCCCTTATCGTGTGTAGCAGACCCAGCCCACCTCGGAGGAATTCAGGGGTGCAGGCACTCTGAGCTTTGCCGTGGGCACGGGTGTCTGCGTGCACGTGCGTGTGC
>NW_028098098.1:0-806 GCF_014824575.4 Sturnira hondurensis
GAGAGCAAGTAAGGATGCAAAAAGCAGGATCACCTAAGCTCATGTCTGCTTCCTGTGAGAGCTAAGCTTGTTTTTGTAAGTCCTGGTAGAAGGGACCCTTTTCTCAAGCTATGCTTTTATGTCTCATTCTTGGAAGACATTGCTGTGAAAAAAATATATATGACAAAAGTAACTCACTGAAATATGGGATGAGGGGAGCAAAGGGAAAATGATTCCAAATTTCCATTCTAGTTTCACCCCTAACCACTTCCTACCAAACCCTGGGCCCCATAGTCCCAGGATGAAACTATAGCCAAGCACCTGACTTGTCAGGTCAGAAACACATAAGTCCTTTCAACCTTTATGTTACCTGAAAATTTTTTATCTCTTGCATCAGAAAAACTAAACTCAGCTCAAAGTTTAATTGCTTCAAGAAACTTTATTCCCTTATTCTTCTACCTGGGCATCTCCTAACTGTGCATACCTGTTAAAGCCCTGATTGTATTACATAACATTCATTTGTTTCTACTAGAATGTGAGTTTTCTGGAAACAGCTAATTTTATTATCTTTCTTTCCCTCCTAAGTTTTCCACTGATGTTTTAAAATAAATGAATACATGTGTTTGAATATGTCAATATCTCTGTATCTTCAATCATGGTGATTCAAAGAATAACCCTAACAAATAAAATAAAGTTAAAGAAAGGAAGGTTTTTTTTTTGTTTTTTTTTTTTTTACTTTTGAATGGGAATCTTGCAAGAATGGACTTGAAACTTTGAACCCTAAAACATATTACAAACTATTTAACTGTACCTTTTAGGCAAAGTAA
>NW_028098099.1:0-709 GCF_014824575.4 Sturnira hondurensis
TTCAGAGCTCCAGGGGTAAAGGCTGGGGAGCCACCAGCTGGTAGCCAATTTGGGGTGCAATGGCGATTTGGGCCCGCTGGCGTGGGCTCCAGTGTGTTTGGGGTGCTGCCCTTCTCCTCTCTGCCCTGGGGCTCTGCGGGGCTCCCGAAGCCCGGATTCCCTGACCAAGGAGGTGCTCTCTCCAGGTCAGATCCTTTAAGGAGCTATGGGCAAACAGAGCATCCCTGAGGCCTGTCGACTCTCCCGATAGCCACAAGAAGTGACTCCTCCGTTGAAATAGGTGGCAGGGAGGGTGACACACGCCCCATATCTTGGGGTCAGGCAGCAGCTCCTGTGTCAGACGTTGGTTCAGACTTCTTGTGCTGCTCCTGGCCAACTCCCTTTTGCTCTGTGGGCCTCGGTGAGCCCTGCAGTGATGGGGGGGGGGCGGTGTGGGGGTTGGAACTAGGTGCCTGCTGTTCAGAGTGCGGCCCACCCCCAGCAGCAGGGGCAGCAGCCTCCCCAGAGATCTGGCTGGACATGCAGAACCTGACCCGAGCGCTGCAGGGCCAGAGTCTGTGGGGCCAGGCTCTCAGGTTCCATGCCCCAGGGTCCTGTGGCCTGGGTCCAGCTCGTCCTGGATTCCAGGAGCTCCCAGGACTCGTGCACTGCTGGTGCGTCAGGCGCAGAGCTGGCGGCACTTCAGGCGGAGCACCTCCTTGACCCTCAC
>NW_028098100.1:0-1566 GCF_014824575.4 Sturnira hondurensis
GGGAGTAGAAAAGTGTCAGATTTAAATGCCAGGGGAATGACAAGCACCATTGATTCTTTTCCTCCATTAATATGCCAACCTTTACATACAGAAGGAAAAAAAATCTGATAGAAATATTTTGTTAAATTGAGGAGTAATTAGATAACACTTACCAAGTAATTCAGACACACTCACTGCTTTTTGCTCTTGGGTTATCTTATAGTTTAGGTCACTATAGTTTATTTCAATGTTTACAAGATTATCCCTGGGGATAAAAACAGAATTCAGCTTAATCAAGATTGTCAATGCTCCTCTTAATTCCTATTTGACAAAAGTAAAGCCCATTTTTGGTTCAGAAGTTATTTAACATGAAATGAGACCCATGGTCATTGTATTTAATACTTATCACGACACCTTCATTCGGAGGCTGCTCTCATCATGTTGATATATAGGGAAAATAATTTTTTTCCTACCCACTAATTTTTCTATGCCTCTTTCCTTAGAATATGGAAAAGTACATCATTTAAATTTCCAGAAATTATCCAGCCATGTAATATGAAACATAGAGACATTATTGAAGAAGATACAAGCAACATTGTACATAGGACAAGGACACCTGAGTCCCCTTCAAAGTAGGCACCTCGGGACCTCACACAGTTCTGCCAGTTGCCATCAACTGCCCTGTCGTATTTTCCTGAATCTTATTGATGGTCTGAAATCACCTTCCCTTCAAAGGTGATTCTAGTTTTGGGAAAAGCCAGAAATTGCAGGGAGCCAAATATGGGCTGTAGTGTCGTTGAGTCACCTGGGTGATTTGATGTTTCACCAGAAATCTCTGCACAAGACACAGTGCATGAAAAGTTGCCGCTTCTATCTCAAACTTCTATAACATATCCAACTGCCTCCTGGTATTGCTACTTGGATGTTTAATTCATATTACAAGCTCAACATAGTCCAGATTTGTGGGAGCCCACCAGGCCGCAGGGGACCAAGGACAGAGTCCTCCACTGTGAAAATGGTGGAGGAACTTAGTTTCTGGTCCCTGGAGCCGGCGGGTATCTTGACATCTTCCGGACCTTCTCCTTCGCAGCCTTGAAGGAAAGAACAAGATCTTGGCATATGCGTCATGTTCCAAGGAAATGATAGTCATGAGGACACTGTTATCTTTGGGCTAATGTTCTCAGGATATGAGAACATCTTGCCCTCTTGATAACTTTCGGGAGTGTACGAACCTTTGAAAAGCAACATTGTCTCCAGTCCCTTGCGGTCTTGCTTTAGGCCACAGCAGTTTGCATATAAGCCAGCAGTTCCTTGAATAAAGTTGCCATTTGCCAGCAGAGCTTATGGTCCTCTCCATTCTTTTAAGTCCCTCGTCTCACCTCGCGACCACCCTTGCTGCTGCGGGCAGCGGCACAGATTAAACTCTTAATTTTTTTCCACTTATAATTTAATACCATTGCAAGCCAATCCAGCAGTAAACATTTGTTTTACCATTAATATACACATATACCCAGAATCCAACCACCTCTTAGCATATCCACATACTCTGCTTCCTGCCACATTAACCTCCATTCTAATCTATCCATC
>NW_028098101.1:0-827 GCF_014824575.4 Sturnira hondurensis
CTCCAGGCCTTTAGGACAGATAAGGGAAAATCAGTTCCAAAATGAAACCCATTGACCACCCCAACGCAACCACTTACTTCAGCCAACCTGTTAAGTCTCAGGGGGCAATGATGAAGATGGGATTTTTGAGTAAGGCCTATAGTGCAACCAGTCACTCAGATAATGAGGTCCTAGGCATACACCGTACAAAAAACAGAAGGAAGAACACATGGTCATTTACACAAAAATGCCCAAGCCAGTCTCAGTGCCCATGAGAGTGTCTTTCGAGACGGTATCTTGTTACAAGTTTCATGCTGAAATGACATTTAACAGTGGCAATTTGACAGGTCCTTTCTGCCTATACATTGAAAAACAAACTTTCAAAACAGTTAGTTGAGCCGTTTCTGATCTACAATACTGAGTGTTGTGATTTTCCTCAAACCATAATTTTTCTTCCTTAAATCACCCTCGTTGTTATTAAAGGGACTACTTTTACTCCAGCTTTTAGTTTTCACTGTTTGTTTGCAAAAACACACTAAGAAGAGCCTGGAAAGCCTATGATCTTCAAGTCTGCTTTGCTGGAACTCACACAGGGAGCCCTTAGATGGACTTCTCATTCGGCCCCTCAGGGCACGGAAGCAGAGCCACACAGCTTCCATCTGGCTTCACCTGTACCAGTTGTTTTTCTCAAATTCTTGAGGCTTCCATTGTGCCTGCAGCTTCCTTTTTAGCCATCTTTTAGGACAGCAAACTTCCTCCCTTCCCTGGAAAGACTGACACAACTTCATAGCCAACAGTGGCACCAGGCTTTTCTCTCGGGCTTTTGCTAGCTTCACAAGTCAATCACA
>NW_028098102.1:0-1308 GCF_014824575.4 Sturnira hondurensis
ATAAAATATATTAAAAAACACCTATGGTATATTTACACAATAAAACTCTATTCAGCAGAAAGAAAGAAGGAGCTCCTACCCTTTTCAACGGCATGGATGGAACTGGAAAGCATTATGCTAAGCAAAATAAGCCAGGAGGTAAAAGACAAATACCATATGATCTCACCTTTAACAGGAACCTAAACAACAAAACAAACAAACAAGTGAAATATAACCAAAGACACTGAAATGGAGAACAGACTGAAAGTGACCAAAGGGGAGAGAGGAGGGAATTTTGGGGAAAAGGGGAAGGGTTTACAGGAACAGGTATAAAGGACACATGGACAAAACTGGAGGTGGGGTGGAAATGGGAGGGAGGTGGGGAGGGCTGGGGGGCAGGCTGGGATGGGTGTAAAAGAAAACTGTACTTGAACAACAATTTAAATAAAATTTAAAAAATAAAATAAATAAAATCTTGAAAAGAAAAAAATGGTAACTTATCATTACTAAGAAAAAAAGGAACTAATATTTCTTGTCCTTCTATCATGTGTCAGGTACAAAGTTAAAGATGCTCACAAGCTCATTTAATCTTTTTTACAATATCTGTGGAGTAGAACTTTTTTGTTTTCATTTCATGAAAGAGTAAACTGGATTTTAGAGATGTCAAGTAACCTGCCCAAGGTCACTCAGCTTTGAGAGCACAGACAATATGAGAATCCTAAGACCCCAAAGCCTACATTCTGTTCATCAAAAACACACTGGCTTGTTTTCAAAACTCCTGAAAGTGAGGACTTCCACCAAGATGGAGGCATAGATGGAAACACTGGGCCTTCTCCCACAACCAAGTTTGAATACAACAAAGGTTTGGAGAACAAAGACACAGCCAAAGAACAGAAAACTGAACTATACGGAAGTCCGACAACCACTAACCTTCAACAGGGACAGCAAGAGGGGTGGAGCCAGCAGCAGAGCAGGATAAGGCAGGAAAGATCCCAAGACCTAGGCGCGCAAGTGGCCCAGTCCCAGTCAGGGTGTGGGGCAGACTGACGGCGGTCGCACATTCGCACACAATGAGACGGACCACGCAGGCCCCAGGGGGCGACCCTAGTGGTGGAGGGCTGACAGCGGTGGCGCACTCACGTGCAGTGGGACAAAACGCGTGGGCCCCGGTGGCAGCTGCGGCACCTGTTGGAGCTGCGGCGGAGGAGATGGCAGACGGGACGCCATTGCTCCTCTTTGACCCTGCCCCCACATACAGCATCACAACCCAGAGACCAAGTTGCCCTGCTCTGGTGAACACCTAGGGCTCCGATCCTGCTATGTAACAGG
>NW_028098103.1:0-1538 GCF_014824575.4 Sturnira hondurensis
ATGATTTTAAGTAAAAAAAAAAAAAAACAGTGGAAAACTTTATAGATGCCTTGCTCACCCCAATATTTGATTACTGAAAAGAGCTGCTTTTTGGAATCACATCATTTCAAATGTCTCTTGTTAAATTCCCTTTCAAACTGCGTACATGGCCTAGACACACTAGTATCATCTTCAGTCAACACGGGTGTGAAAACGTTCAGATATAGCATAGGTGCTTTCCTTCTTCTGTGTTACAGAAACAGCAAATCCTGGGCCAGCAGTGAAGACAAGACCTTGAGTCATCAAGGGTCTTTTCAATGATTAGGATGGTTTCATCCAGATTCACTCTCCAAAAGTTATAAACATGTCGTATTCATTGTGTGTGTTTCCATGATGCCTGGAACTAATTATCTGACAGAAACCTGTGGCACATTCACATGACAGAGCTGCTTGAATTTGCATTTTCCCCACTTACACATGCAGTGACAGCGATGCTCACTGTATAGATTTGCCGCAAACCATTGCTGTGTTGTGTGGACAGAACACGCCACACCTGAAGGTCACCACCACCCACAAGCTTTACAAAGTATGAAAAAGAACACTTTTACATAAAAATATTTGCAGGTTCATTTTCTTTGAACTGCTGTGTCCAAAGTTCCTCCCACTCTCACTGGTAGCCCCTATTCTCCCCCCACCCCCAGTTCACATCAGCTGTCCTCTGTGACATGTGAATTTAAATAATCATGCATTCAGTGGCTTTCACTCACAAATGGCCTCTGCCCTACTGTATTCAGACAGGAAAGAATAGTGAAAATGGTCCATCCTGTATACCCCTTCATGCCACCCACATATTAACGGTGACTTTCTACTCCCTCTTGCTAACCTCTGAATGGGAAGTGGGATATTCATCCTTATTCTTAGGTCCAGAGGTTGGTACATCCAACTGCTCAGGAGATATGTGGGAACAGGGTTGCAGAGGTTACACTGTCCCTCAGTGGTCACTCTGAACCATACAAGCAGCAAGAATCTTGGACTTTAAACAGCTTTATTTCCATCCATCTGAGACCTGGGGCAGAAAGAACTCAATTCAGAGGCAGGGTTTTTTTCTCTGAAGAAGAGAGGAACACAAGGAGATGAACAATGAACCTATTTTGCGTCATTTCAGTGTCCTTATTAGTGACACATGGGAACATCTCTGGGTGACTTGGTATTTGCAAATTTCGTGGTTTGATTTTAAGTGGAGTCACAAGTCTAAAGATAATTTTCCAATTTTGAGTGACTGGAAATAAGACAAATTTAAAATGTGTCGATTTTGACTCTGAAATTTTAACATAAAAATTGGTATCTGTGGGTCTCTCTTTACTGTTAAATGGGAATGAGTTCAGTCTCCCTGACCCTTCCTGTTTTCTTTCCTTACTATCTATCACTCCTGTGATGGGGTTCTCATCATCCCCGAACACTTGACACACTCTTACATTGTTTCATGACATGAGTTTGAGACAGCCCTGGGCACCATCCATTCTGTACCATTGTGATTAGAGAAGACGGCATGTGGTGAA
>NW_028098104.1:0-962 GCF_014824575.4 Sturnira hondurensis
GGCAGGCTTTTACTGTGCGTGTACTAGTAGTTGTATTACTTTAAAGCCACTGTACACGTGGTCTCCCATGGTTTTCCCGCATTGGCCGCCAGGGAAGGGGGTCCCACAGTGTTACCTAGTTGACGCCCCTTCTCCTGGGGTCCCCCTGTACCAGGTTCACCTTTCCTTTCACCAGAGAATTTTAGCAGTCCATGTTACAGATAGGTGAAAAGGAAAGGAATTATTTATTCAAGTTATACAGACTTAGGAGTAATGACTTAATGCCTTCATCAGAATCCCAAAGTCCCTTAAGACACCCACAGACACACACAGTCCTTTTCTCCTCCTTTGTCCAGTCCAGGGTACCTTATCTCAGGAAAAGAAATAGAAAGCTGCATGGCAGCTCTCTGCTGAAGCCGAGTGGTGATTCTTCTCATGGCTGCAGTGTGTGGGGGGGATCCCCACTCTGCCAAAAGCATGTGATTCTCCTTCACAGGGCTGCGGGAGTCCCATTCTGGCCAAAAGTGGTGGTTCTCTCCTCAGTGGCTGCCGCCTCTGGGCTTAAATCCCCTCACCAATCTTCCTCTGCAGTCCCATTTCTGACTCCTCCCACAATCAGCTACGTTTGCCAGGACTCCCATACCCTCCAGCTTTACTGGGCTGCCATAGTGAGTCTGGGCAGGCAGGGCCCCATGCGTAGCGTGGAGCAGGTCATCTCCAAGCTCTCAATGCAGACACTGTAACTGGGGGCTGGGAGTTGCCTCCCAGTTACATCTTAGGTGGAAGTCACTCCCTTCTCCCTGGCTCAAAGCCTGGCTGCAGCTATTTAATATATCTATGAAACCAGTTAAAGGTTATAGATATGTTAAATGACCATTCCAGAGGTTAGCTGCAAAGCTATTGCTATGCAAAACAACCCAATGGCCCTGCCCCATGTATCCCATCCTCCAGCTCAGACTTGTGGGGGTGAGGACAGACCATAT
>NW_028098105.1:0-1112 GCF_014824575.4 Sturnira hondurensis
AAAAAAGAATTAATGTTTGGGACATGAGCAACAATGCTTTTGGTTCTCATCAAAAGGTAATATTTTGGTATTTATGCTACATATGAATAAAATAGATTGGTAGCCCTGGCTGGTGTAGCTCAGAGGATTGAGCACAGGTGTGCAAACCAGAGGATCGCAGTTCGATTCCCAGTCAGGGCACATGCCTGGGTTGCAGGACAGTTCCTAGCAGGGGATGCACGAGAGGCAACCATTCATAGATATTTCTCTCCCTCTCTTCTTCTCTTCCCCTCTAGAGATAAATAAGTAAAATATTAAAAAAAAATAGATCGCTAGTCTTCACAAAACTACACTTGGGGCAAGATTTGAATTAAAACATTTTACTTTTTAAAATTAGTAATTATCCCAATATCTTTGATAATACTTTATTTCTATGGCCACTGTCTACAATATTGTGTGGCATATCTTAACACTATTACCCTAGCACCTTATTGTAATTATGGTGATTTGTCCTTTTTTTCCCCCTCCCATTGCCTAGAGAAAGAGTAATTTCTGAAGCTTTACATGTTTAGTTTTTGTTAAGATGTTTTAGGTCCTGGTTCTGATACTATTGCTTAAGACACTCATGCTCTTCACAATTAAGTCTTCTGCAATAGGAGCTGAATATAATTCTCCCACTAAAAGACAAAACTTCCTGGATTTCTTCCTTGATATTTGGGCATTAGCAACCTTTCCAAGACCATATGGTGTGTTGGTCATCTCATTTCATCTGGCATCTTCCCAAATTCAGTTCAAATTGAATATCAAATTATTCAAAGTCAACTTATAGCAAGAAGTTAATCTGCCTTCTTTTTAGTAAACTTAAAACTTAAGTTTATTTTTATAAACTTAGTCAATTATTATGTTATACCCACAAATAAGCTTATTTTAAAATACATAAGTGCATTTTTATAAATTATTAATAAAATAATAGATAGTTATTCATGGTTAAATTCCTAATCTGTTAAAAATATGAAAATGAATAAATGCAGATTAAACCCTTGGTAGTATCAAACAATTTTGCTACATCTGTAATGTAGAGATGCCAAAAACAAAGTTTCCTCTTCAAGAAACTCACAGTTTAAGGAACACAG
>NW_028098106.1:0-571 GCF_014824575.4 Sturnira hondurensis
CCTGAATTTAGGCTCTTGTTCTCAGGATGGCCCCTAACTTCCAGGTCTGTAAGCTGCACCCCCAGTTTAACTTCTAAGATAACACACAAAAATGGGAGCACTTTCAGTCCTTCTGTCCCCTTGGAGGTCACTCCTAGGTTCAATTCAAGCCTCTTTATCCAAGGAACCTCTGAACGATCATCCTTGAAGTTGTATTTATCCATACGCTCAACCCACTGCTCCCTTTGCCAGGAGCAGGGGAAGATGGACGGGTCTGAAGATGCCCTGTGCTGGGTATTCATCATATGTACTGTTTTTACAAAAGTAGAAGCGAGGCTCCGGCTGGTGTAGCTCAGTGGACTGAGCGCAGGCCTGTGAACCAAAGGATCTCGGTTCGATTCCCAGTCGGGGCACATGCCTGGGTTGCGGGCCAGTTTCCAGCAGGGGACACATGAGAGGCAACCCTACATTGATATTTCTCTCCTTCCCTTCCCCTCTAACAATAAATGAATAAAATCTTTTTTAAAAAAGTAGAAGTGAAAACAAGCTATCGACCACTCCCTAAATCAAAATTTCTTTATTAATTATTATT
>NW_028098107.1:0-1596 GCF_014824575.4 Sturnira hondurensis
CCAGTTTATCTCAGGTAGCAATTTAAATCAAAGTGCCCATGGCAGGAGCTAGAGTGATGCAGACAGTGTTTTGTTTGGTAATGACAATGGCATTAACATGGTGACAACAGAGAAGTGTAGTCAGAGGTACAGTGTGAGGTCTGGTATTATAACAACCCTGTAGAAAGATCCAGATATCGCCAAATTCTACCCTGTTGGTTCACCCTTTTTCTTGCAGGAACCCTAAGGAACTGTGTACAGTACAGATGTTCTTAGAAAGCACTTACATCTTAACAGTAACATAAACTAGGGGTGATAACAGTCTGCAAGGCACCATGCAGTTTAGGCTTGCCAAGTAATTCAAGTCTCCCTTCCTTTCTCTGAATTTTGTCATTAACCTATTCAACGTGTTCTTCAACATGATATTCAGAGAAAGGATGTCCAGGTCTCAGCAAGGTTCTGAAGCCAGCCTCAATGATTTAGAGCAAGAGAAAAAATAGGCCTGTAAAAAAACAAGAGAGAAACCTCCTAGGTGGGGTGGGCCATGATAAATTCTAAAGCAGGAGACACAGTAGATAGGATGGAGATCAGTCCAACACTCAAGGTGGTCCTGTATTTTGTAAACTGTGGCCCAGAAACATCCCATGAGAACAATAACCTCTCCTGGGTGGAGAACAAAGAAATATATGTTTTTTAAAAAGTCAAGCAAATGCAAGCTTAGTTTGGGACCCTTCAAATGCCTTCTCCATAAAGTATGTTGTAAATTATCTAATACAGAAAATATACTTGAACCCTCAGAGTGTTTGTGAAGTACTTTAAGATTTCAAACTGATGGGGGATTTTTCCCTATCACTTATGCTGATTTGCTGGAAAACTGAGGTTACTTTAACACTCACATAACAAATAGATGTTAACTACTTATAAACTAGCGTCTGCCCTATGAGACTTTCTTAGAAACTTCACATTTTAAACCTACTTTAGGTACTGGACTTAGAAGTTGCTTGTTCACTTATGATTAATTAACCATATTAGTCACTGCTCTCTGTGGGTCGCAGCACATTGTCAGGTGTAAACCGTCAGTTGAATAAAATTATCCTTATAATTCTAATTGATGTTTTCAATAGCTATACTATTATTTATCATTTTCCTATGGAATTTCAAAAGCTCTTGTACATTTTAAGAGGATTTTCAATCCCAGCTAGATAGATAACATAAAATTCATGTAAAAGTTATCACCTGAAATTTTTCATAGAGGGAGTAGTGATTCATAATTAGTCATCTTAAGCTAAATTTCCCTCTGAAGCAGAAATTATTTATTATTAATAATAAATTTTTAAATATTAGAATGATTTAGTTTTCACAAATAGCTGATAGCATTTATACTATATTTCAAATTATGTAAAAGTCAAATAAAATACAATATGGAACTAATAAATATAAATAAACCACTTCACTATCATACATAAAGAAATGAACAGGTTAATATTAAATCTGGGACAATAAATAGCTAAAAGAACATAAATATGTAGATTATCTGTAAATTGCTGGGTTTTGCATGACAATTATGACTACCTAAAACTTTGAATATGCTTGAGAGAGTCATTGATACTCTTATTT
>NW_028098108.1:0-1328 GCF_014824575.4 Sturnira hondurensis
TAGGTGAGGACTCATGAGGACCATGAAGAAAAACCCAGAGTGCCACGGGGGGCGGGGTGGGATGGGTCAGTAGGTTGGAGTGGTATCCCTCACACCAAAAACTTGCAGGTTAGAGGTCCTATCAGGGCACATACTTAGTTTGGGGATTCAACTCTGGTCAGGGTGTTTCTTTCTATTCCCTTCTTTCTCCAATATGAATATAAACAAATCCTTGGGTGAGAATTTTTTGTATCATTTTTTGAAGGTTACATACTACCATCTATATGCATTTCTTTTTTCTTTTTCTTTTTTTGGTATCATTTTCTACTGTTATTTTATTTCGGTTGTCTCAGTGTTTCCCCCTTTGCCCTCCTCCACCCAACCCATTACCCACTTCTCACACTGCTGTGCATGTCCTTGGGTCATTCATACATGTTCATTGTCTTGTCTCTTCCTTTTCTTTTCACCATTATTCCCCTCCCTGCCTCTGATCACTTTCAGTCCAATCCATGTTTACTGGCCTGTGGCTCATGAATAAAATGGGTGAGAAGTTTTTTAAAAGATTATCTCAGAGTGAAAGGATATTCTGCATGGAAATAAACAATGACCATTTTACAAAGGTTGTCACGAAAGAAACCTATAACCTTTAAGCATCAAACTTAATGGAGTAAGGGAACATTCCACACAGGAAAGAGTTAGTGTAAATGCCAAAAATATGTTTGGCATTGTCAGATTAAAAGATAGGAAGTAAGTCAATGTGAATGAAGGAGAATAAAAGAATGGGGAAGTAATATTAAGAATAGCATAGAAAATGAAGAAGCGAAAG
The DNA here is from genome assembly GCF_014824575.4 of Sturnira hondurensis. Taxonomy (NCBI): domain Eukaryota; kingdom Metazoa; phylum Chordata; class Mammalia; order Chiroptera; family Phyllostomidae; genus Sturnira; species Sturnira hondurensis. The sequence continues at coordinate 806 of NW_028098108.1, forward strand.
AACTTTTATGTATGACCCATAGACATGAACTATGATGAGGGAATGATGATGGGAGGAAGCAGACAGTATAGAGGGGAATAAAGAGAGGAAAAAAAGTGACAACTCTAATGCCATAATCAATAAAATATGTTTTAAAAATATTTTTAAAAGATTGTTTAAATCATAAAAGTAGACATAAAATATCAGCATTAACTACTTCAAAGCATTCTAACAAGGAAAATGTACAACATTATTGGTTTCTATTACAAGACATAGGTACGCTCCTGAGAAACATACATGCACTTTGTTGATGCTCTTCTTTGTGGCTATATTATATGTGTATTTGCATTGATTGATAGAAAATATTGCATATTGGATGAGTAAATAAATATCCTTAATAGAGATTTTGACAAATGAAACCGAAGACATCTTAGCTTTCTGAGAATAATGTTTCTCATTTTTAGGACAAGAGACTTTGGAATGGGAAAGGAGACTACCTTAGAACTTTAATTTTACTGTGGCCTTAAAGAAACTAGGTTAGTGT
>NW_028098109.1:0-116897 GCF_014824575.4 Sturnira hondurensis
AAGTTTTCCACTTGTTGCTCTTCCTCCTCCCCTTCTGGTACCCCTATAATTCGGATGTTGGAACATTTAGAGATGTGCTGGAGGTTCCTAAGCCTCTCCTCATTTTTTTGAATTCTTGTTTCTTCATTCTTTTCTGTTTGATCATTTCTTCCTTCCTTCTGGTCCACTCCCTTGATTTGAGTCCCAGTTTCTTTTCCATCACTAATGGTTTCCTGTGCATTTCCCTTCATTTCAATCAGTTTAGCCTCCATATGTTCCTCTAATTTGTGGCTAAAATCAACCAATTCTGTGAGCATCCTGATCACCAGTATTTTGAACTGTGCATCTGAAAGGCTGGCTATTTCTTGGTCACTTAGAATTATAGGCTCTGGGGCCTTGAACTGTTCTTGAGTCATATTGTTTGGTCTGATCGCACCTGTTATGTATGAGGGGTGGAGCCTTACATGTTCATCAGGGCTGGGCACCCCAGTTTCTGGGTTGTGGCGCTGTATGTGGGGGTGGGGTCAGAGAGGGAAAAAATGGCGCTTTGCTCCTCTCTGCTCTCTCTCAGATTTCTGTTCCCTCTGCGGCTTCCCACAAGCAAATTGGGCCCCTCTGGTGCTGGATCCCTGGTGTGTGGGCCTCTCTAATGAACTCTCTGTGAGCCTGGGAGCCTCTCTCGGCCCCTTGACCCCGAGCAAGTCTTTCCAGTTGGTGCTTTCTGGCTCTAATTCCCATCACTGGGGTCCTAGGCCGAGCGATCTGTCTCACTGTTTGCTCCTTCGCTTAGTTTATCTGTGCCCAAATGTGTGACCACAGTCAACCAGCTGCCCTGTGCCCTCACTGAGTCTTCCCGTCGCCACCCCACACTTGGGATCCATCAACCACCTCCACCTCCGCACCTGGGTCGGTTGGACTGAGTGATCTTTCCTGCCCGACTCTGCTCCGCCGCTGACTCCACCCCTCTTACGGGTCTGGCTGAGTGGTTTGTTGCTGTTGGACTTCTGTACAGTTCAATTTTCACTGTTTTGGCTGCATTTTTGTTTCTAAACTTTGCTGTCTTTAAATTTAGTGTGGGAGGGGGCATAGTGTTTCCACCTACACCTCTATCTTGACCAGAAGTCTATTTTATACCTCTTCTTGAAACACGTTAGGTAGAACCAGTTTTATGTCCCTTTTTATGATGAAATTATTTATATTTATTATAAGTTTTGTATCAGTTCATTAAAATAAAGGTTTAATGTGATTATATATTTTCATACACTTATTTCAATAAATTTTTACATTATTTGAGGGTATATGAGAGACATGAAAATGCTAGTTCAAATTTATAATGTTAAATGCATTTTCTGACACTTAAATTAAAGTTGTACAACTTTTACACAAGTTGTTATTCACTAATTTGAAGTCAGATTGATTTTCTTTGTTGTCATAAGGAATGAAATATACAACCATTTGATATTATAATTCATTGTATAGATAATACACTGTTGGATGACTAAAGGAATAGTCACATTAAATTATTTAAGTGGTGGCTTAGAATTTATTACATAAGTATTATATTTTCTACTGTGCTTCAAATTATGATACCTTTATGAGCTAATAAAATACTTTAATGTGTTCAAATAATTTGATAATTGATGTTTCCTATATATTTTTCATAACTCTGATGGCTATTAATCACTTCATTTTACTTACTTGGATGAATGGAAGAATTAGCTTTTTAGGGAAGGAAAAACTTTTTTTCTACCCTCTTGGGCTCTGCAACTAGGTCCTGCAAATTAACTGACAAGAGATTGATAGGCAATAAAGGTTTGTTTCATATGTATACAGGAGCCAAAAAGAAAGGAGATGGCTTGTTTAATTGTTCAAATTAAAGGCTTACACACATACCTTTCTTAGTGGTGGTGGGGAAGTGAGGAAGGTTTTTCATAGAAAAAACAAATAGGTTTCTTTAGGAAAGAAAAATGAGTTTTTACAAGAACAAACAAGAGATAACGTTTGTCTATACAGGTATATGTGGTCTTTCTGTCTCCTTCAGAGCCATGAAACTCTCCTGGATAGAAGATTTATGGTAGCCTCATTTTCCAGAAGCTGCTGCTCTTAGTCAGATAAGGGAAGCTCAAAGGAGGGTTTTTTCTGCGTATATTGAATCTCAAAATGACTTCAATTTGAAATATTCTATACACAAACTCTTGGGTTTTAAGTGGGTTTCCACAGCTTTATATTTTAAGAAAATCTCTGTATTTAAAACTTTTTTGCCATGTTTTGTGTGCTTTGAGAAAAAATATGCTTAAAACCTGTTGAATATTAACTTGGTTATTGAACAAGGCACAGCCAGGAGGATTTGCAATGGAGTCCAGAGCTCAGGGTGTCCAGGAAATATTAAGATGTCCTCACGCCCCACCCACGTGTCAGTTGGGAAGGGGACAAATGGAGTCGGGCCATTGAGAGCTGTTTTGCATAGCAACAGTTTCATAGCTAACCTCTGGAATGGTCATTTAAGGTATCTATAACCTTTAATTGGTTTCATAGATATGTTAAATGGCTGTGGCGATGCTCTGAGCCAGAGGGATGGAAGTCACTTCCACCCAAGACTTAACTAGGGGCAGATCCCCTGAGTTCCAGTGCCTGCATGAGAGCTTGGAGTTGATTGGCTCCACGCCATAGGGCACACTTGCCCAGACTCATGAGGGCAGCGCAGTAAACTTGTAATAATATGGGAGTCCTGGCAGGTGTAACCAATTGTGGCAGGAGTTGGAAATGGGGCTACAAAGAAGGACTGGTGTGGGGATTGAAATGCAGATATGACAGCCATTGAAGAGAGAGTCATGTGGCTTTAGCAGAGTGGGGACCCTCTCTTGATGAGGTAAAAGGGAGAGCCACTCAGTTTGGGGCAGAGTGAGGACCCCTGCAGTCCTGTAAGGAAGAGCTGTATGGTTTTGGGCAGAGTTAGGACCCCCGTCTTGCCCAGGTGAGAGAACCATGCAGCTTCGCCAGAATGGAGACCCTTGCAACCAGGTGAAGAAGAAAGCCACGTGCTTTTGGTGGAGTGCGGACCCCTGCAGCTTTGGTAGAAGAGGCCCATGTTGCTTTGGGATGCTCCCTTTGGCCTCGTGGCCTGGGAAGCAGGAGAGACTTTGCCTGGAAAAATGGGTACAAAGAACTCTTGCCAGTGGACTCTGAGAAGGTGCCACATGACTTTGGATTAACTGGAGATCCTGCCTGGACGGCGACACAGCTGACGGTGCCAGCAGCCTGAAACACAGATGTGTGCTTCTTTTCCTGAGATACCGTACCCCAAATTAGGGCAAGGGGAGAAAGAAGTGCTGTGGGTGTCTGTGGTTATCCTGAAGGACTTTGATATTTTAATGGGGACATTGGGTCACTGCTTTAAGTCTGTACAGCTTTAAATAAACCTTTCCTTTCCTTTTCACAAATCTCTGGCATTGAGAGATGTCTTTCCTCTGGCAGCAGACAGACTAGCTCAGTAGGTATTAGTATACCATCCTTGGGAGGGGGCCCTGTTTTTTGTAACAGTTTTTGGCATCTCTGGTGTTGCATTCACCAACCATGAGAACAAATGTCGGAGACTTTCAGGGTTCCAAAGATGTTACTTTATTGGCCAAGTTTAACCTGCGCAGGGGTGAACTCTCCAAAGTGCCCGGAGACACCGTACCCGCAAGGGCTGCAAATGAGAATCTCGTCAAACGCTTACAGGCTTAGGGTTTTATGGAGGCGCGCAAGCAAGCTGGATACAGAAGGAGATGTGGCAGTTAGCGGTTGGCTCAGGGGCACAATAGGGTTACTGATTATTGGTGAGTTAACTCGTGCACTGGCTCATGCTCCTTTACTTGATTGGTCAGTTGAGCTTGTGCACAGGGGTAAAATTTCCCTCCCTAGTAACTGTCCAGATGGCTATCTGCCTGACTAACTTTGTTGCTCTTACACCACATCCTGGAGCACACCCCGCTCTTCAGGTGTGTCCCGGAGCCTCTTTGCGTTAGTTAGTAAAACACCTTTTGCTTCCTTAGAGCTATGTTCTGGCTAGTTCCCCTTTGCCCTCAACACCTGGGTGGGCCAAATATTGCCCCACCACCTTGGACCTCTGTTTGGTAACAGTTATACTAAATTTATTTATGTTACTGCAAAAATGATGCTGGCAAGCATATTTTGTTTTTACATTCCAAAATGTATACTGTCAATTGAAATCATTAAAATAATGGTAATTTGTCAGATTTTCCACCTTCCAGTTACTTTGATCTCTTTAATACCTATTGGTAAATACCATCTAACTACTTCTTGTCTGTAATTATTTTATATGAAATGATGCTTTATCTTAAAATTTGATATAGAATTTTGCCAATTTATTTATAATACTTAACTGATATTTAATTTCCTCTTTAAAAGAAGAACTGACACTGACATAAATGACACTGTCTTTGTTCTGGCACTTTTGGATATCAGCCTTACTACTTTTCACTTATGCATTCTATATAAATAGTATAAATTGCTATCCTAAATACCACCTTACTTACAGAGTTCTTATTGGATTCTTTAAATGTTTGCTTTTAGGGTTACCAACCAATCAGTATCCATGAGTACCTGTAGGCCAACAATCGCCATCCTTCAGAAATAATTGTAAGTATACCCATAAATATGCCCCAAGACTCTTATTTTGCAATAATATTAAGCCATTATATTTAAGATATTTCTATTATTTTGTTAATGTAGACCTACTTTTGAACTAGTAAAATGTATACCATTAATGACTTACCATAACTGAAGGTTATCATTTTAATGCAACCTGAAAAAATCTAAGCTTATTTTATTACAAATAATGTGTTAAACAAACACCTTTGCCAGTGTTTAACCTCTCTCCTGATTTTATATGAAATAAATATAAAACAAGATAGCATAAATGAGGTAATTAAATTAATAAAGATAAAATATGAGTGCTTAGTTTTCTCCTTTAGAAACAAACTCATATCCAAGATTGGTACATAAAAAATCCAACTATTGTTTTGATATTATAGATTTTGGAAAGCAAAGCTCTTATATATATTCCACATCCATGGACCTAAAAATCTCAGAAGAAGTAGGTAGGGGGACTTAGAACATTATTTCTTTAAAAGGAGGTATTGGATTATAAATGCTAAAAATATTGATCTAGAAAATCGAGAACTTTGTATTCTATAAGCTTCCTGAACATGATATTACAAGGTAGGCAAGATGAATCAAAATTAGATATGAGACTGTACAGAGACTTAAATTTCTGATTGTTCTTAAAGTCAGAAATATTTTTAATACTAAAAAATATTTTTAGAATGACAGTGTAACCAAGAAAACTGGGGCTTGATCAGGTGGTGCCTTGATACATGACCCAACAATTAGTGTTGAAGGAAATAAGTTTTCAATTATAGGATTCCAACCTGCGGGGTTGGTGGTTGAGAGCACTCCTGCTCTGAGTCCTGTTTTCCCATGATTTCTTGCTCCCCAAAAGACTACAAGCCAAAACCATGTCCAGAAGTTACCCATATTGATATCTGTTCTTAAGCTGGCTGTGCAAGCAGATCTCCATCCTCTTTGGAAGGTGCCCTTGTGGGTCTCAGAGTTGCCATCCTCTCACAGCAGCTTTGTTTCAGGATCTGGGGTATGTTGTCCTCAGTCTCCATGTAATGGTTCAGGGAAACATGTGCTGTGTTACACTGCATCATAATGGAGTCCAGGGAAGTACAGTCCCAAGAGAATGGCTTCTCCATACATCCTTCAGAGAAGCAGAACTTTGCATTCTTGGTCACAGCTCAGTCTGTTCCTAGTTAGGCAGGTCCCCTCAAAGCTCATCAGCTATCTCTTTTCACCCTTTCCACCCTTGTGGTTTCTTCTGTCTTGCAGCCCACATAGCTTCTACCTCCACTACAGACTGCATGGCTCCTTCTTCCTTTGTACTCCAGGCTGTATGGCAGAATTCATTTCTCTTTCAGTTTGCCCTCATTTAAATGTTCAGCCTGGAACTTCCTATATGACCTCATATCCTGCCTCTCCTATGATGTGCTGCTTTCACCAGTTCCCCCATATGTTTTTCCTTCTTTTGGTTACCATCTTTACTCAGGGCAAGAGTGTCCTGTGACATATGGGCATCAGCCTCCCTTGACAATGTCATGCTCTTATATGCTCTTAAAGTCATGTACACCTGGGTAGCAGCACAACTATCAACTTGCCATTATTATGCAAAGTATCTTAAATACTGTATCATCTACTCTCCCTTCCCCCAATCAACATTTGTGGAGCCATTGTGGGAATATGCTCTGCTATTTTCAGGGATCCCTGCTCTGTGCCTCGTTAAAATAGTGCTGGAAAAAGAACTGATAAGATCATGGGGTTTAATTCACTTTGATAGGAAAATTTTAACAGGCTCTTTTAATGTAAAATTAATATATACTCATTGTACAAAAGAGTAAATAATACAAAAATAAAGAGAAGAGAATGGAAGTCTATCAAAATTGAAGAGAGGTTAGAGATGAAATAGACTTGGGAATGTCTGTTTACACATTACTGATGATCAAAAAGTGAAGAAAAAACAGTGATTTTTCACCAAGACAGTTGCAACAAAATGGCTGCATTGAAAGATACCCATATTCAGGATTGCCAACATCACATTGTCCTGCTATGTTGTTTAAGATTCACTATTCAAAATAATAAACAAGGTTAGTTAAACTTGTGCTTAATATGTATTGAAAAAATTCTTGATGCGCCCTGGCTGGTGTAGCTCAGTGGATTGAGTGTGGGCCTGTGAACCAAAGTATTGCAGTTTGATTCCCAGTCAGGGCACATGCCTGGGTTGCAGGCCAGTTCCCAGCAGGGGACCCATGAGAGGCAACCGTACATTGATATTTCTCTCCCTCTTTCCTTCCCTTCCCCTCTAAAGATAAATAAATAAAATCTTTAAAAAAATTCTTGATGCTACAGGCAGCTTTTCATAGAGGAAAAAATGAAATTCGTAAAATGTAAAATTTTAAAGAGCTCCTGCTGCTGTTGTAAGAATGCACGAGAAGTTATTCATTATAAGTTTGTGAAGGTCCAAGTTGCCTGCAGGTATTTTCACTGCACTGGTGAAACAGGTTAATATGGGCATGGATGTAAGTTTACACTATCAGTCTTCAAACAGTGTTCATACAAGTGCATTTCACTTACATATATGGCATCAGTAAGCCCTTGGTGGGAAAAAACCAAGGTCAGCTTTAAGTAGAATGTGAAAACTAATTTCATCTTTAGTATTTTCCTTCGAGCACTATCTATCCTTACCATATTGTCTCCAGGATTATTTTTTCTTGCTCTTCTCTCAGGCTTGTGCACCCTTCTTTGTACACACGCCTGTTGACACCTTGCTCTTATCCACATGCTAAGTGGAGATTTGATGCACAAATTCATCCTAAGGTGAATTTGCATATCAAATGTGTGTACCTAACAAGTCCTACTCCATTCAGAAAAAGACACATTTTAACATTGAAAATGTGACTCTAGCAATTGAATTCCCTGAAGGACTGAAAGAAAAAATATGCCTCAAATATCAGCACATAGGTACGTAACTTTGTTCCCTTCTTCACTCCTCCACAAGGCTGGTAATGCCAAGGCATTTTAGTGACATGAAAAATATACATACAGCTCATACTTAATATAAAATTTTAGAAGCTGGTTATTTATGGTGAATAATTAATAATGTAATTACATGTGTTAATCCTCACTGTACATAAAAGAATATCAAGAGGTTGATTATAACGGGTATGCATCTACAAACTGAAATTCTTCAAGTGTTTGAAATGTGAGTCCCTGGTGATTTCTATGGCTATTTTGAGCTATGTAAGACTCAATTGATCATAAAAAAATAAAAATTGACCTGTTTTGTTTTTAACTATCATTTGAGCTTAGTAATACCTTCTCTTAAGCCCTACTTATGTCACCTATGCTACTGTGATATATATACATACACACACACATATGATATCCCTACAGTCAAAGTAATAACTTAGGTAATGTATTTAATGTCTCGTGAAAAATGATCAGTTGGACAACTCTATCCCTCCTGACCTGGATAAGGTTTGTAATATCAGTAAAATTAAAAGCATTCAAAATCCTTTTCTGTAAAATCTTGAAGTTTCTTCACAGAGAGGGATAATGTAATGAAGCAATGGTGTGCATATACTGGCTTTACAATGTCATGGCAGGATTCATACTTGTCACTCTCTTGAGAATGATATTAAAAATTTAAAGAATTTTATCTTTTTTCTTTCTGTTTTTATGTAGCTTTGTGTTGCTACAAATAAACACAACTTTATTTAACAGAATTTTGTTTCAATATAAGTTATCTGATATATAACTGAGTATTATTTAAGAGATCTTTAAGTTCCTAAATTAGTTTAAGACATAGACTATACAAAATCAAATTATTACCTGCATTGATAGACAATTTCATTATTTCACTTTGCAGTGTGTTGTAGTTAATTGTCTTATTCACATTCTGGTATTTAATAAAATAATTAAATATAAATATATTTATTGCTCTTCAATTCTTCATTTGGCTAGAGTAAATAATACATAATCAGAGCTCTTGAAAGGTATACAGAATTGAATGTTAAGTAACAGCATGCAGTCTGTTCTATGCAGAGTATGTAACTTTTATATCACCTATAGAAAATAACAGTGCCTGGCACATAATTTGTATTCAATAACATTCAAAAATTAGTTCAATAATGACTATTGAACTAAAAATGATAAAATAATAGCACCTCTAGAGGAAATATACTCAATCAGATAATGCTTTTTAGTAAAGAATATGTACACACATTTAAAGCATAAGGAAACCTGAAATTTAATAAGATTTCTCATGGTTTTAACTTTTATTAGTATTCTAAAAATTTAAGTGGTCCTCAATAATAATCTAATGAACTAAAAAACATGGCATTAACTAAGTACTTAAAGAAATATTTATTGAATTTAAGAACTTAATTAAGCCCAATAATAAACTGAAGAACTATATGCTGCACATATTTTTCACTCTGAGTGGACTGCACCAAAATCCAACAAGGCTGACAATATAGTTGAGAATTCATACATTCTAAGATATTTTAACTTTTCAAAATAAGTGAAAGCTATATTATTTTAGAAAGGTAAGTAGTCAAAGAGTTACAAAGTAGACTTACATGTCCATTCATACTAGATAACAGTAATGTAATTTCATGATTATGTTTTCTGTTTTTATATATGTTTCAAAAGTACGCTTGTACCCTTAAATTATACATTTAAAAAAGTTGTGTCTCAAATATAAAATATAGGTATAAATTAAGTAACTGTGACACATGACATAGACATAGACATCGTAATCAAAGAATTTATGACAAATACTGTTTTATATTTTGCTCTTTTAAAATATTTATTAGTCTTAACTTTAGTACATATTACTCTAATTTAAAAAACAATGCCTATCTTTTAAATAAAATACCAAGTATTTTAATAGGTTGGAAATTTTTACATGTTGCGGGAAATGAATATTTGCCTATGGAATCATGCTAGTATGACATTTTACTGTTATTTAAATATTATTTTCCCCTGAAAAATTTAAGAATATGATCCTGACAGTAATATGTTGCATATATGAGCTTGCTAATAATTACTTTTTAAGTTATTTCCTCTTTGTGTGTTAGGCAGGGTTGTTTATTCAGTTTCCTTAAAACTAAATATCTTTATTTTTACCTTCAGAGATACTAATAAATTAATGAAAATATAATAATAAAATATGAAAATCAAATCATCTAATGGTGGTATATTCATTAAATGTAAACATCAAGTAAATAAATAAATATATATATATATATATATATATATATATATATATATATATATATAATTAATTGCCATTTCATTGAGTATTCTCATTGACTTCATAAGGTTTAGATTATATGAGAAGATGATGCCAGTGCATTGGAAGTTTCTTACCATCACTGGTAACAACACTGTCATTTAATTAGTTGGATTGAGCAAGAAACTCTCAGTCATCCTTGAACATCTTTTTGTCCCTTATGTCCCCCAAACTAAATTTATCACTAACTTCTGTCAGATTTAGTTCCTAAACATTTTTTTAAAGATTTTATTTATCTTTAGAGGGGAAGGGAAGGAGAGAGGGAGAGAAACAACAATGTGTGGTTGCCTTTCGTGCATCCCCTGCTGGGAACTGGCCTGCAGGGAACTGGCCTGCAGGGAACTGGCCTGCAACCCAGGCATGTGCCCTGACTGAGAATCGAACCGCGATCGTCTGAGTTGCAGGCCCACTCTCAATCCACTGAGCTACACCAGCCAGGGCTAGTTCCTAAACATTTTTGCTCCATTCCCACCATCATTATACCAGTTTGGCTTTCCGTCATCTCTCATTGTAGTACTGGAGCAGCCTTCTAATTAATTGTTCCAATTACATATGTACATTCCCAAATCCATCCTCCCAATTGTTATTGCTTAGGGAATAAATATAACAATCTTTATCATGGTTTATGAAAGGCAACCTGATCTGACCCCTATCTGCCTCTTCAGTAACATATTTTACCCTTTCCCTTCACCCCCCCACATGAATGCTTTGACTACACTATTTTCAGTTCCTTGAACACACCATGATGTCTCTTCTGTTGTGAATACATCCTTGCATTTCCCAGCTCCCCTGACACATCACCAGTTAATCCCTATTAAGCCTACGAAGCACAACCTAAAATATATTTCTCCTGGGAACAGGGACACTTTCATGCTCCTCTTTCTCCCAAGACTAGGTCAGTTTCCTCTATTATATGCCCTCATAGATAACAGTCTGTAACTTTCCTCATAGCACTTGTTACAGTTTATAATTATAGATTTGTGTTTATGATCAGTTGGCGATTGCTATCTCCTGCACTAGGTGTGAACTCCAGCAGATCAGAGACAGTATTTGTTTTTGCTTAATATTGTATTCTTAGCATCTGGTGAATTACCTAGCATATGATTCAGTAAAAATTCATTTCACTGCATAACTAAATGAACAAATAGGTACTATTAAAAAGTCATTAGTGTAACTGTTGGTTGATCTCTGGTTGTTCAGTTGCAGAGGATCATTTTTCTTACTCCCCTACCAAATGGTAGCTGTAAAGGCTGCAGTCTGGTGAAAAGTCAGAAGTCCAAGTTACTAAGACCTTAAGATAGGGTTGCAGATGTGAGTTACCAACAAACATTGACATCAGTAAAAGTATTGCCATGTCTTTAAGAGTAACAATAGCTATATAAGCAGTTGACACTTATAAATGCCTACTACCACATTGTCGAATTGAAAAGTCCAACAGGAATTTTGAATAGGTCTCTCTTGCCTGGTTTCATGCGCCAAGAGGTTTATATTTAGATAACCAAATCCTATCACTGATATGCATTATTAAATAAGCAAATTCAAAATTGTCAAAACTGAATTATAGCATAGCCTATAAAGAATTTAGGATTATTACTATAGGGGCTTATGTTTCACACTGAAAATAACAGAATGCATATATATAATGGAATGAATATATGACTATATGGAATATATACTATATATATGAATATAATTAACACATGATATTACTAAATGAATACATTGCTAAGTGATAAAAATTTTAGTTCATATTTCCTCATGGCTAACTAAGCTTTCTTATTTCTGTTTTAATTTGATATTGTACTTTATTTCTAGTACAGGGAATTGCACTTTGCTGTTTTGCAGTGACCCAGATGTGTCCCAAATTACATATATATCTTCCATAACTCATACATTTTAATATCCTAGTCATGTTTCTATCTTTTCATCTCTTAAAATATTGGCAATTTAAAGACAACACAATGAGTGCTAGAGCAATGTTTCTCAAACTTAGTGTGTATACCCTGAAAATCCTCTTAATTTGCAGATACTAATTTAATAGGCTTGGAGAGGGGCCACAGGGACTCTGTTATTAGTAAGCTCTCAGGTTTTGTTGATGCCACTAGTCCTCACAGGATACTTGCAGTAGCAAAGTAGTAAAGAAAGGATCTACAAACTTTCTGTAAAGGACTAGATAGTAAATATTTTGATATTGCAGAGTGTATGATCTTTTACAAGTACTCAGCTTTGCTATTGTAGCATGAAGTCAACCATAGACTGCAGATAAAAGAATGGGTATGGCTGGGTTCCAGTAGAAATTTATAAACACTGAAATTCAAATTTCATACAATTTTCACATAGTATGATATATTATTCATCTTTTGATTTTTTTCCTAACCATATAGAAATGTAAACAGCATTCTCAGCTCCTATGCCTAGAAAATATTCTGTAGTTTGCTGACCACTCTGCTTGAGCATAAAACAACAATAGATAATGGATAACTTGCAAGAGGTGCAAGGTGTGTGATGACATAAGCTCTGTAGAAAAGATTACAGTTGAGCTAGGGCTTAAGAAAATGAAGTTGTTCTGAACATAGAAGTGGCAAAAATAGTGAAAGATATAGGCAAGCAACAGCAACTTAGTGTTTCTAAACTGAAAGTATAGGCTTGTGGCATGAGAACAAGGCTTTCTGGTTTGAGAAGGTTTAAAGGAAATGGAAATTCCTTTTATACATGTTTAAGTGTTTTCAAGTTTTAATAAGTAGTGGTGTCAGTTGAACATATAGAATAAGTGAGGGGGTGCTTCCTCATTTTGGAATTTTAAAAGAAGACTGTTCTGCTGGGAGGCAGAAAGAAAATAGAAATGATTGAGAAAAATCAAGAAAATATATTTGAGAGGTCAGGACTCTGAGAGTTCTCATGTGAAAGCTTTCTGGGAGCATTCATATAAATTATCAGGATTTGAAAATTCATACATGAAAAGTGATATGAGTAAGTATCACAAAGCTAGGCAGAGCAAGGTAATCAAGACATTTGTCCATTGTTGCACACAGCAGACTAACAAACTAAGAACTAAGGATTGAAGATGAAAAAGATGGTATCTATAAATGTTTCAGCACCTCATGGGCTCTGCTGATGAGTTACAGAGAAGGAATGCATACTGAGGGGTAAAACAAACATAGGTTTTTTTAGATGCCTCTATTATTTCTCTGGAAGTAGCACTGGAGTGAGATGATTAACTATAATGAAAAAAACAACAGTTGGGAATTGTGAAAGATGGAATATCAAGTACAAAATTAATCTCGGTACTTTTTGAATGTTCTTCTGCTAATTCTCTTTATATTTCCAAACATATCCCTTCAAAAAGGAATTGTCTGTTGGAGTATTGCATGTTTCAGTGGAATGCTGGAAAGTGAATTAAGATTTACTGAGAACTCTTAACAGTAGAATTGCTAGGTCAAAAGGCTTATTCATTTTTAGTTTTCTTAGAAAATTCCATATTGTTTTCCATAATGGGTGTACCAGTCTGCAATCCCACCGATAGTAAACTAGGGTCCCCTTTCCCCCACAACCTTTCCAACATTTGTTGTTTGTTCCTTTGTTTATGATGACCATTCTGACTGGTGTAAAGTGGTATCTCATTGTGGTTTTAATTTGCATCTCTCTGATAGCTAGCGATATGGAGCATCTTTTTTTTTTAATTTAAATTTTTATTTAATTCTTGTTCAAGTACAGTTTTCTGTCTTATATTCCCAGCCCTGCACCTCCCAGTGCTCCAGACTTCCCTCCGATTTCTGCCCCCCACCTTAGTTATTGTCCATGTGTCCTTTATACTTATTAATGTGAGTCCATCTCCTTTTCCCCTACGATTCTCTCAAATCACCCCTCTGGACCCTGTCAGCCTGTTCCGTATCTGAGTGTCATTAGTCATGTTTTGCTTGCTTGTTTGTTTTGTTATTTAGATTCCTGTTAATGGTGATATCATATGGTATTTGCCTTTCACTGCCTGGCTTGTTCCACTCACCATAATGCTCTCCAGTTCCATCCATGATGTTGCAAAGGGTAATAGTTCCTTTTTCCTTTCTGCAGCATAGAATTCCATTGTGTAAATGTACCATAGCTTTTTGATCCAGTCATTGACCGATGGGCATCTAGGTTGCTTCCAACTCTTGGCTATTGTAAATTGTGCTGCTATGAACATCGGGGTGCATAGGTTCTTTTGGATTGGTGTTTCAGGGTTCTTAGGATATACTCTTAATAGTGGAATTGCTGGGTCAAAAGGCACGTTTATTTTTAGTTTTCTTAGAAAATTCCATACTGTTTTCCATAGTGGTTTGTACCAGTCTGCAATCCCACCAACAGTGAACTAGGGTCCCCTTTTCCCCACAACCTCTCCAGCACTTGTTTGTTTCTTGGTTTATGATAGCCATTCTGACTGGTGTTAAGTGGTATCTCATTGTGGTTTTAATTTGCATCTCTCTGATAGGTAGTGATATCGAGCATCTTTTCATGTGTCTCTGGATCCTCTGTATGTCCTCCTTGGAGAAATGTCTGTTCAAGTCCTTTGCCTATTTTTTAATTGGGTTGCTTTTCTTCTTAGAGTGGAGTCCTGTGAGTTCTTTAAGTATTTTGGAGATTAAACCTTTGTCTGAGGTATCATTGGCAAATATGTTTTCCCAAGCTGTTGCTTCTCTATTTATCTTGATACTGTTTTCCTTAGCCATGCAGAAGCTTTTAATTTTGATGAAATCCCATTTGTTTATTCTTTCCTTTATATCCCTTGCTCTAGGGGACATATCAGTAAAAATATTGCTGCATGGAATGTCTGAGATTTTCCTGCCAATATTCGCCTCAGGGAGTTTAATGGTTTCACAGCTTATATTTGTCTTTTATCCACCTTGAATTTCTTTTGGTGTATGGTGTAAGTTGGTGCTAGAGATTCATTTTTTTGTATGTAGCTGTCCAGTTCTCCCAACACCATTTGTTGAAGAGGCTATGGTTACTGCATTTTATGTTACTGCACCCTTTGTCGAATATTAATTGACGGTAGAAGTTTGGGTTTATTTCTGAGCTCTCTGTTCTGTTCCACTGGTCTATGTGCCTGTTTTTGTGCCAGTACCAGCCTGTTTTGATTACAGTGGCCTTGTAATACACTTTGCTATCAGGTATTGTGATGCCCCCTACTTTGTTTTTCTTTCACAGAATTGCAGCTGTTTTCAGGGTCTTTTATGGTTCCATATAAATTTTTGAAGTGTTTGTTCTATGTCTGTGAAATATGCCATTGGTACTTTAATAGGTATTGCATTGAATCTATAAATTGCTTTGGGTAGTATGGACATTTTGATGATGTTAATTCTTCCAATGCATGAACATGGTATATGTTTCCATTTGTTTATGTCTTCCTTGATTTCTTTCTTCAGTGTTGTGTAGTTTTCTGCATACATGTCTTTTACCTCCTTGATTAGGTTTATTCCCAGATATTTTATTTTTGTTTTTGCTATATTGAATGGGATTTTTTTCTTGGTTGCTGCTTTTGCTGTTTCATTGTTGGTATACAAAAATGCCTTTGATTTCTGGATATTGACTTTGTATCCCGTGGTTTTGCCAAATTCATTTATTAGGTTGGGCCAATTTGGAGTAGAGTCTATAGGATTTTCCATGTACACGAACATGTCATCTGCAAACAATGCCAGTTTTGTTTCCTCCTTTCCAATTTGGATGCCTTTTATTTCCTTTCCTTGTCTGATCACTGTGGCTAAAACTACCAATACTATATTGAATATAAGTGATGAAAGTGGACAACGTGTGTTATTTCTCATCTTAGTGGAAAAGATTTTAGTTTTTGCCCATTGAGTATGATGTTGGCTATAGGTCCTTCATATATGGCCTTCATTATATTGAGGCATGCTCCCTCTATTCCCATTTTTCTGAGTACCTTTATCATAAATGGGTGTTGTACCTTATCAAAAACTTTTTCTGCATCTATTGATAAGATCATGTGGTTTTTGTCTTTGCTTTTGTTTATGTGATGTATTACATTTACTGATTTGTGGATATTGAACCATCCTTGCATCCCTGGCATGAATCCCACTTGGTCGTGGTATATGATCTCTTTGATGTATTGTTGGATGCGATTTGCCAATATTTTATTGAGGATTTTAGTATCTATGTTCATCAGCAATATTGTCCTGTAGTTTCATTTCTTTTTTGTGTCTGTAGCTGGCTTTGGGATTAGGATGATGCTGGCTTCATGAAAAGAGTTGGGCATTTTTCCCTCCTTTTGAATTTTTTGGAGTAGTCTGTGAAGAAATGGGGGTTATCTGTTCTTTAAAACCTTTGTAGAATTCTCCTGTGAAACCATCTGGCTAAGGGTTTGGTGTGATGGGAGTTTTTTATTACTTCTTCAATTTCATCTGCTCTTATTGGTCTGTTCAGGTTTTCTGCTTCTTTTTCATTGAGTTTTGGAAGATTATATTTTTCTAGAAATTTGTCCATTTCACCTAGGTTTTCAAATTTCTTGGCAAACAATTCTGCATAGTAATTCCTTACAATCCCTTCTATTTCTGTGGTATCAGTTGTAATCTCTCCTCCTTCATTTCTGATTGTTTATTTGGGTCCTCTCTCTTCTTTTCTTGATGAGCCTACTTAAAGGTTTGTCCATCTTTGTTTATCTTTAAAAAAAAACCAACTCCTGGATTCACTGATCCTTAAAATTGTGCTTTTAGTATGTATGTCATTTAATTATGCTCTGATCTTGGTTATTTCCTTCCTTGTACTTGCTCTGGGCTGTCTTTGTTGTTGTTCCTCGAGTTCTTGCAGGCATAGCGTTAGGTTGTATGTTTGAAATGTTTCTATTTTCTTTAGGGAAGCCTGTATTGCTATGACCTTCCCTCTCAGGACTGCCTTCACTGTGTCCCATAAGTTTTGGGTTGTTGTGAGTTCATTTTCATTTGTTTCCAGAAGCTTTTTGATTTCTTCCCTAATTTCAATCTTGACCTACTCGTTGTGTAATAGCATACCATTCAGTCTTTATGCTTTTGGGTGTTTTGGTTTTTTTCCTGTGAGGTTGGTTTCCAATTTCAGTCCCTTGTGGTCAGAGAAAATGCTTGGTATGATTTCTATTTTCCTGAATATGTTGAGACTCATTTTGTGTCCTATCATGTGGTCTGTCTTTGAAAATATTCCATGTGCATTTGAAAAGAATGTGTATTTTGCTTCTTTGGGATGGAGGGCTCTCTCTATATATATCAATTAGGTCCATTTCATTTAGGATGTCATTTAATGCTGCAATATCTTTGTTGATATTTTGTTTGGAAGATCTGTCCATTTTTGACAGTGGGATGTTAAAATCCCCTACTATAATTGTGTTGCTGTCAATATCTTTCTTGAGGTTCTCTAGGATTTTCTTTATGTATTTGGGTGCTCCTATGTTGCATGCATATACATTTACAATGTTAATGTCTTCTTGGTGGGTTCTTCCCTTGAATAATATGAAATAACCTTCTTTGTCTCCCTTTATGGCCCTTTTCTTGAAGTCTATTTTGTCTGATATGAGGAATGCTATCCCGGCTTTTTTTTTTCTTGTCCATTTGCTTGGAAAATTTGTTTCCATCTTCTCACTTTTAGTTTGTGGTGGTCTTTTGACCTTAGGTGGATCTCTTGTAGGCAGCATATGTGTGGGTCATACTTTCTAATCCATTCAGCTATTCTATGCCCTTTGATTGGTGCATTTAATCCATTTACGTTTAAGGTTATTATTGAAAGGTACTTATTCATTGCCATTTATGTACCTGTGTTCCTCTCTGTCTCTCTCTTTTCCTTCCTTTCCTTAAAGCAGCTCTTTTAGTAATTCTTGTAGAACTGGTTTGGTGGAGGTGTATTCTTTTAGACTTCTTTTGTCTTGGAAGCTCTTTATTTGGCCTTCTATCTTGATTGAGAGCCTTGCTGAGTAAAGTAGCCTTGGTTGTAGGCCTCTGTTTCTCATTACTTGGAATATTTCTTGCCATTCTCTACTTGCTTGGAATGTTTCTTTTGAGAAGTCAGTAGCCAGCCTTATTGGGGCCCCGTTGTATGTTACTTCCTTTTTCTTCCTTGTTGCCTTTAGGATTCTCTCTTTGTCTTGGAGTTTTACCATTTTAATGATGATGTGTCTTTTAGTAGGCCTCTTTGTGTTCCACCTGCTTGGGACTCTCTGGGGTTCCCGGATTCGTGTGACTTTATCTGTCCTCAAATTAGGAAAAATTTTCATTATTACTCTTTCAAGTAGGTTTTCTATCCCTTGTTCTTCTTCTTCTCCTTCTGGTATTCCTATTATTCGGATATTTTCATGTTTCATATTGTCTTGCATTTCTCTTAAACTCTCCTAATTTTTTTGATTCTCTTTTCCATTACTTGGTCCATCTGGGAGATTCTTTCTACCCTGTCTTCCGTCTCACTTATTTGGTCTTCCACCTCATCGATCCTACTCTTCATAACTTTTACTGTGTTCTTCAGTTCAGAAGTTGTATTCTTCATTTCCTCTTTGCCTTTGCTGATGGTTTCCATTTCTTTTTTCATGTTGATATAGTTTGGGGAGAGTTCATTGTAGCTCCGCTGTAGTTTCTGGTAGCTCATTGTAAGCTCTTTGAATTTCCTGATAACCAGTGCTTTGAATTCAGTATCTAATAGTTGACATGCCTCTATTTCATGTAACATTCTTTGAGACTTCCTCCTTTTCTTTTATTTGGGGATTGTTTCTTTGTCTTCCCATTGTTTGTGATGCTCTTCTTGTTGGCCTCAGCTTCTTAAATTGATCTGTTCTGGTTCCCTGGGTTTATGGTGTGAACTTCTGTGGTAGGATGCCTGTGAAATTCAGTGGTGCAGTCTCCTGCAGGTATCTTGGTGTTCTCTGCTTCCATCTACTCCTCTTGTTGGTTTCCAGCTGGTCAAACCCTTTCTTCTGGTCTCACTAGCTGCAGCAGCCTGAGAGGCTGTTAGTGTGACCTTTCTTACACCTCAGGGAACTCAACTGGTCTCTGCAGCTCCCTCCCAAGAACCAGACTGTTGCCACTCTCCATTGCCCCACTGAGAGCAGATTTTCCCCCAGGCTTCCCAGCCCTGGCATGGTTTGAAGGTGTGTGCTCCCAGCCAGGCTTTCCTGGTCTTGTAAGCTCAGGTGCGGACCTTTCTCAGTGATGTGCGTGAACACACCGGGCAACTCACAATTCTTCCAAGCTGGCAACCACAGACTGACTCTTGGGTTTTTCAGTCTGTGCCTGGCTGGGTAGGGAGTGATCTTATGGATGGCGGTTTCCAGGGGCCTTGCTAACAGCCCCCGGCTCCCCGAGACTGTGGAAGAGCCGGCTCAGACCCGGCACTACAGGGAATGCACAGGCAACTCTCAGTTCCCCAAGTTGACAGCCATAGCCTGACTCCCGGTGCTTCTCAGTCTGCACCCAGCTGGGTAAGGAGGGAGCTGATGGACGATATTGAGCATCTTTTATGTGTCTCTGGATTCAAGTATGCCCTCCTTGGAGAAGTGTCTGTTCAAGTCCTTTGCCTTTTTATTTAATTGGGTTGCTTTTCTTCTTAGAGTGGAGTGCTATGAGTTCTTTAAGTATTTTGGAGATTAAACCTTGGTCTGAGGTATCATTGGCAAATATGTTTTCCCAAGCTGTTGCTTCTCTATTTATCTTAATACTTTTTTCTTTAGCTGTGAAGAAGCTTTTAATTTTGATGAGATCCCATTTGTTTATTCTTTCCTTTTTTTAATATATTTTCTTGATTATACCATTACAGTTGTTCTATTCCCACCCTTCATTCCCCTCCACCCGCACACTCCCTCCCCCCCCTTCTCCCCCCCCCTTAGTTTATAACCACGTGTCTCAAGTTCTTTAGATTCTATATTTCCCCCACTATTCTCACCCTCCCCCTATCTATTTTCTACCTACCATCTATGCTATTTTTTGTGCCTTCTCTCCTCTTCTCCTCCTCCCACCCCCCTGTTTCTAACCCTCCATGTGTTCTTCATTTCTATGGTTCCACTCCAGATCTAGCTGTCCTCTTGGTTTGCTTTTGTTTTAGGTGTGGTTGTTAATAACTGTGTGTTTGCTGTCCTTTCACTGTTCATATTTTTCATCATCTCTTTCTTATATAAGTCCCTTTAGCATTTCATATAATAAGGGCTTGGTGATGATGAACTCCTTGAAATTGACCTTATCTGAGAAGCACTTTATCTGTCCTTCCATTCTAAATGAAAGTTTTGCTGGATAAAGCAATCTTGGCTGTAGGTCTTTGGATTTCATGACTTGGAATACTTCTTTCCAGCCCCTTCTTGCCTGTAAGGTCTCTTTTGAGAAATCCGCTGACAGTCTGATGGGTACTCCTTTGTAGGTGACTGTCCCCTTATCCCTTGCTGCTTCTAGGATTCTCTCCTTCATTTTAGTCTTGGCTAATGTAATTATGATGTGCCTTGGTGTGTTCCTTCTTGGGTCCAACTTCTTTGGGACTCTCTGAGCTTCCTGGATTTCCTGGAAGTCTATTTCCTTTGCCAGACTGGGGAAGTTCTCCTTTATTATTTGTTCAAATAAGTTTTCCACTCGTGGCTGTTTCTTTCCCCCTTCTGGTACCCCTATAATCCGGATGTTGGAACGTTTAAAGATGTCCTGGAGGTTCCTAAGCCTCTCCTCATTGTTTTGAATTCTCATTTCTTCATTCCTTTCTGGTGGGATGTTTTGTTCTTCCTTCTGGTCCATTCCATTGATTTGAGTCCCAGTTTCCTTTCCATCGCTATTGGCTTCCTGGATATCTCCCTTCATTTCAATTAGTTTAGCCTTCATATATTCCTCCAATTTGTGACTGAACTCTACCAATTCTGTGAGCATCCTGATAAATAGTGTTTTAAATTGGGCTTCTGAGAGCCTGGCAATCTGTTGTTCGCTTAGAGTTATTGGCTCTGGGACTTTGAATTCTTCTTGAGCCATCCTTTGGGCTGCTCTCGCCTGTTAAGTAGCAGGAATGGAGCCCTAGGTTTTCACCAGAGCAGGGCAAATCAGTCGCTGGGTTTTGACGTCGTATGTGGCGCGGGGTCAAAGAGGGACAATGGCTTCCCTCCGGCGCCTGGCGCCGCCGCTACCCCCACCAGCACCGCAGCCACCACCATCACCAGGGCCACGCGCCTCGCTCCACGGCACGCGAGTGTGCCACCGCCGTCAGCCCTCTACCACTGGGTTTGCCCCCTGGGGCCTGTGTGGTCCGTCTCACAGTGCGCAAAGGTGCGACCTTGGTCAGTCTGTTCCGCACCCGACTAGTTCTGGGCTGCCTGCGCTCCTAGGTCTGCCCTGCCTGACCCAGCTCCACTGCTGGCTCCACCTCTTACCGTCCTTGTTGAACGGTTCATAGCTGTCGGACTTCCGTATAATTTGGTTTTCTGGCCTCTGGGTGTGTGTTAGTTCTCCAAAACTTTTGTTGTATCCAAACTTGGTTGTGGGAGAAGGCACAGTGTTTCCACCTATGCCTCCATCTTGGCGGAAGTCTCTGTTTATTCTTTCCTCTATATCCCTTGCTCTAGGGGACATACCAGTAAGAAGGTTTCTGCATGAAATATCTGAGATTTTCCTGCCAATGTTCTCCTCTAGGATTTTAATGGTGTCACAGCTTATATTTAAGTCTTTTATCCACCTTGAATTTATTTTGGTGTATGGTGTAAGTTGGTGCTCTTTGCACGTAGCTGTCCTGTTCTCCCAACACCGTTTGTTGAAGAGGCTATTTTTTACTCCATTTTATGTGACTGCCCCCTTTGTTAAATATGAATTTCCTGTAGAGACTTGGGTTTATTTGTGGGCTCTTTGTTCTGTTCCATTGGTCTATGTGCCTGTTTTTATGCCAGTACCAGGCTGTTTTGATTACAGTGGCCTTGTAATACAGTTTGGTATCAGGTACTGTGTTCCCTCCTACTTTTTCTTTTTTCTCAAAATTGCAGCTGCTATTAGGAGTATATCCTGAAACACCAATCCAAAAGAACCTATGCACCCCAGTGTTCATGGCAGCACAATTTACAATAGCGAAGATTTGTAAGCAACCTAGGTTCCCATCAGTAAATGAATGAGTCAAAAATCTATGGTACAGCCCTGCCTGGTGTAGGTCAGTGGATTGAGCATGGGCCTGCGAACCACACCATCAAGGTTCGATTCCCAGTCAATGAACATGCCTGGGGTGCAGGCCAGTTCCCGTTTCCTGGTGGGGGATTCACGAGAGGCAACCATGCAGTGATATTTCTCTCTCTCTCTCTCTCTCTCCCTCTCCCTCTCCCTCTCCCTCTCCCTCTCTCCTTCCTTTCCCCCTCTAATATAAATAAATAAAATTTTTTAAAAAACAAACAAAAAACTATGGTACATTTACACAATTGAAGTCTCTGCAGCAGAGAGAAAAATGGAGGTACTACCCTTTGCAATATCATGGGTGGAACTGGAAAGGATTATACTGTCCAGTGTAATACATCAGGTGGTGAAAGACAAATGCCATATGATCTCACCTTTAACAGGAACCTAAGCAACAAAACAAACAAGCAAGCAAAATATAATCAAAGACACTTTAATACAGAACAGGCAGACAGGGACCAGAGGGGAGAGAATTTCAGGGTAAAATGGGAAGGATTCACAGGAACAAGTATAAAGGACACATGGACAAAAACAAAGTGGGGTGAAAATGGGAGGGAGGTGGGGAGCACTCTGGAGAGGGCTCGGATGGGAATAAAAGACAGAAAGCTGTACTTGAACAATAATTAAATTTTTAAAAGTGAAAAAAAGATTTATTGACAACTTAGATATACAGGACTTCAGGATTTTTCTTAATTTTCCAAATAACCTAATAAATGGGGACTTATTACCACAAATACAGGTATTTATCCAGAGCTCTCCCAAATTCAGGAGTGTATTAAGCTGTGGCTTAATCATAAGCCACAGGGAAAAAAATGGGAGGCAGAGCAAAGGGAGAGTTATAATAGAAGGAGAGCTAAAAGTTTGGTCAGAAAATTTTAGGTGATTTTTAAATTCTGAGTAAGTATGAAGGGAAAAACAACATGATTTTATTAATGGAAATTAGAAAGAATGACAAATATAGACATAGGAAATCATGTATTTTTTAATATGCAAAGGTCCTGCGACCAGGTTTCTTTTCAAATGAGGAGAGATGTTATATATAACTATAATATAAACTACAATTTATTGTACATCTACTGAATGCCAGGCAATATGCTGAAAATTATAGAAATTATTTTATTTTATTTTTACAGCATTCAAATTAAAGTGCTTATTACCCATACTTAACATATAAGGCCTAGAGGCCTTAAGTGACTTATCCTATCCCAAATACTATGGACTTGCCAAAGGAAAACAGCTAGTGTGTAAATCTAGTAATATTAAGTACCTACTATATATCTGATGCTAAACAGAAGCTAGCGATTATAGTTTTCTTGCTGTTATTGTCACTAGTATCATTGCCATATACTTAATTCCTCAAAGCATTGTTTACAGCAGCCATAATACCATGGAAGTCAGTATGAAATAAATTTTTCAGATGGATTACATGAATAACCCACCTAATATTTCTGGCCTATAGAAGACACTTAGGGACTTTCGGCCAAGGGACGGCATAGGTGGGTACATTGTGCCTCTTCACACAACCAACAAACTTAAAAACAGGAAAACAATGAGATCTTCCTGAAAATCAAACTGTATAGAAGTCTGACAACCAATGAGTTAAAGAAGAAACATTCATCCAGACTGGTAGGAGAGGCAGACACCAACAGCCAGGTGAAGAGGACTCTCAGCACGGTGGTAGCTGGCAGAGAAGGCAGTCCCACTTTCATATGTGTATAAACCGGGAGGAACAACTGAGGAGCAAGATGGACCACAAAGCCCAAGGTTCTAGTGTGGGGAAATAGAGCTTCAAAGCCTGTATGAAGAGACCTGTGGGGCTTGAGGCAGTGAGAGAAACTCCCAACCTCACAGGAGAGTTTGTTGGAGAGATCCGCAGGGTCCTGGAATGTATGCAAAATCAGCCAACTGGGAATCAGCAGCAGAAGGCCCCAATTTGCTTGTGGTTAGCAGCAGAAAGGGCTGGAAGCTGGCAGAGGGCAGACTGGGCCTCATTGTTTTCTTTCAGACCCCTCCCCACCTACAGTACCACAGAATACCTAATGCCCCACCTCTTAGTATGTAACAGGCATGCCAAGACAAAAAAAAATGGCCCAAATGAAAGAACAGATTAAAGCTCCAGAAAAACTACAACTAAGCAGTGAAGAGATAGCCAACCTATCAGATGCACAGTTCAAAACACTGGTAATTAAGATGGGCATAGCCTTGGCTGAGTATGGTCACAAAATAAAGAAAAAAGTGAATGGTATGCAAAGTGAAATAAAGGGAACCAACAGTGAAGGGAAGGGAACCGGGCCTCAAATCAATGATTTGGAGCAGAGGGAAGAAATAAATATTCAGTGAGAACAGAACATAAAAACAAGAATTAAAAAAAAAATGAGAGGCTTAGGAACCTCCAGGACAACATTAAATATTCAAATATCTGAATCATAGGGGTGCCAGAAAGAGCAGAGAAAGAGCAAGAAATTGAAAACTTATTTAAAAAACATAATGAATGAGAACTTCAACAATCTAGCAGAGGAAATAGACTCCCAGGAAGTCCAGGATGCTGAGAAAGTCCCAAAGAAGTTGGATCCAAGGAAGCACACACCAAGGCACAACATACTTATATTAGCCAAGATGAAAGATAAGGATGCACATCATAATTACATTAGCCAAGATTAAAGCAACAAGAGAAAAGGAGTTACATACAAATGAGTGCCTGTATGACTATCAGCTGATTTCTCAAAAGAAATCTTACAGGGAAGTAGGGGCTGGAAAGAGTTATTCAAAGTCATGGAATATTCAAAGTCATCCAATATTACTCTATGCAGCAAACCTATCATTTAGAGTGGAAGGGCAGATAAAGTGCTTCCCAGATAAGGTCAAGGTAAAGGAGTTCATAATCACGAAGCTCTTATTATATAAAATGTTAAAGGGACTTGTATAAGAAAAAGAAGATAAAAAACTATGAACAGTAAAATGACAAGCTCACAACTATCAACAACCAAACCTTAAAAAAAATTAGGAAACAACTAGAACAGCAACAGAAGCACAGGAATGGAGATCACATGGCACATTATTGGGATGAGATGGGAGGAGAATGTGGGGGAGGTATAGGGAATAAGTAGCATAAGTTCTAGGTAGAAAATAGGGGGAGGTTAGGAATAGTATGGGAGATGTAGAAGCCAAAGAACTTACATGTACTACCCATGGAAGTGAACTAATGGAGGGAATGTGGGTGAGAGGGGGTGTACAGGACAGAGAGGAATAAAGGGGGGGAAGGGACAATTGTAATAGCATATTCAATAAAATATATTTTAAAAAAGAAGCCACTTAGTAAGTGCCAAAATGCTATACATTTTCCTTTGAAGGATGCTTTTTGTCATTTTAAATAAGGCCAAATAAAATGGTGGATATTGATACTTCCTGTTACTCAGCAACATGCCTCTAAGGTAATGAGCTTCACAGTTTACTTTCAGAAAACAGTTTTCGAGCCCTGACTTCTGTGGCTCAATTGGTTGGGCATCATACCACAAGGGGAAAGGTCACTGGTTCGATTCCCTGTCAGGTTACCTTCCTGGGTTTCAGGTTTTGTTCCTAGTCAAGTGCATGCTAGAGGCAACTGATCGATGTTTCTCTCTCACATTAATTTTTCCCTCTCTTTCTTTCTCCCTCCCTTCCCTCTCTCTAAAAATAAATAAGTAAATAAATAATTTTTTAAAAAGAAACACTATTTTCTACAATGTTTGACTACAAAAAAAAATGTCTGACTTAAGTGCCTGGAATCAGGAGGGTAAGAAAGATGATGACTGAGATATTTTGCACATATTTAAGTTTCTGAGTTTTTTTCTACCCCTTTCATTATTTACTATAGTTTGTATCTCTAAATACTTAGATACTTTTAAAGTATACTTATAGTTAACAAAATACTATTCATAATTATATTAAAATAGTATAATTCATTTGAAGTATTTGTGCTCCAGTTCAAAAGTTATCTTTTAGTATTGAAACAATGTTTATTGATAGTATGAAAGTGCTCCATAAATGTGTTCAGTAAATGCTGGATGAAAGTGAATAAATGACTTATTTTTATTATTACTTATTATTTTTATATCTTTATATTTCTGCAAATAAAACATCCCTTAAGTGACATCTATAGGTATCTGCAACTTCATTTTAAAAAACATCATATTCATGTGAATATAAAAGCAGAAATGAATTAGTCTTTATTACATTTTATTTTTAATTTGCATTTAATATTGATTTTGGTAACATTTAAGTCTAGCACACTTCCTTTACATTGTTTGCTCCTTGATGTGTTTTTCCATTCAATATTCACTTTGATGAATTTTGGCATTCCTCTTGCCTTTAAAGGGCAAGCTAAAGTTTCAGTTTTGAAACAGACGTTTATGTTATTGGCTAACAGTAACCTCTGATTCTGAAAGGCAAAAAAAATGACCAAGTGTCTCTAGTATCCCAAAGAAACCTAATATTTCGTTGTCTTCCCCAAACTTTTCAAATAAAAGCAGAGCTAGAAAGTACATTATTTTTCTGCTAAGGACAAGATAGTCAACTTCACCAGTTCTACAGTTTGTTCCAGCTCTAGAAAAGAGTTTTGTGTAAATATAAAAATATTTATAACTCACAGATTTGAAGAAGAGTTGAACTTTTTTGTGGAATTGAAGTTTTCAGGTGTGTAGGGGATTTTTTTATAAAGTAAATTCTATTTCTTGTCAGAGCTTCAATTTATATGATCAGAAAACTGTTCATTGGTTTTGGTACTATTTGAGATATTGGTAATCTTGATAAGATTTTCAATGTAGCATTATAAACTAGCCAGTTTGGAGAGGATTGAGATGCAAGAAAATGGAGACAGCAGGTCTAGACAACATGGTAGAAAGGGGAAATGATAATTGACATTAGTGGTCTTATTTGTGGTCCAGGACTTGTTTGTTGATTGGTTATGAATAGTTAGAGAGAACAAAGAGTCAAGGATGATTTCCAGGTCTCTGGCTTTAACAATTAGTAATATGAGGCTGTGGTATATAGGAGAAGGAGGTGGAGTTTTGGGGTGTGTGTGTGAAAGAATTAGATATGTTTAGTTTGGACATGTTGAAATTAAGTTGCCTCTAAGTTACCCATTGTTTGATATCTAGTAGGGAGGGAGATGGGAAGTTTTTCTGTTTTCCACTTCTGTCGTAGCTATCTCCCATGTAGACAGCACTTTCCTCATCTCTGATTTTTCTGTCAATAAAAACACATCATTTTCCTTCTAGAGATTTACTTTCTTTCTGATATTATTCTTTTAAAATTGATATATAATTAACATATAGTATCAGAAAGTATATTTTTAAATAGAGTGATTGTATGTAAAAAATAGTTTACTTGATAGGTTATCACTGAAAAAATAGCTCATGGTAAGGAAGTTACAAGACCAATGGAGGAAAGCAAATGAAGAAAAGGTAAGATTTGCTTGTGTGTAATGAAATAAAAGAAGTGGTCTCTAACATTAGGCTCAACATTAAAGATGAAGTTTAATTTAGAACAAGACAGAGAAAAAGGCAAGGTAAGAATAACATGGAGTAGATATTAAGTGGAATATGCTGATTAAAGGATTTTGGTAATATTTACTGTAGTTCTTCCAAAAAACCCCCACAAATGTAAGTACTTAGAAATATGGGCCCTCCAAATATTTCACCTGTAACAAACATTTCCTCCCACTAGATGGCCACAGAATTATATCATGCTAGGGTAGTTATCCTGTGTTCAGGACTCTGTTGTGAAAGATTTTTCATGTCACAACTTCTAAAGTATGAAATCTATTTAATATCTTATCTCCTATATAAACAACTTTTTTAAGGAAAGTTGAATTCCGTTCATCATTTCTCAGTATTCATAAACTTAGGGAATTGATTTATATGTTAAGATTCCCAAAGGAAGCACCAAAACAAATGAAATAGAGAGAATCAACATCACCTGTATCTAGTTTCTACATATTCCCACATTATAATCCATAAATTGTTCTAAGACAATTTTCTTTAGTGTTATTGCTAGTCAACATTGAATTCTGCCATTTTTTTACTCTTCTCCCACAATTGACTGGCTGAGATTTTCTATGGCAGAGTTATATCTGTGAGAAAGGATATTAACTGAATTAAATGAAGAGAAAAGGAAAACAAAGCTCTCTAAAGACTTCTAAGGAAAGTCAGTGGCAATTTGGATCGTAGCAGTTGGCAGAGTACAGATCCAGCAGCTCTGTCTTACTTATACTTTATAATATCATGCTCTAGAGAACATAAAGTTCTTTGCTTATTTTGTGAGAAAATTTCATAAATCCAAGATGATTAGTTATGACTCTTCAAATTAATAAGTAGTACATTAAGTTTACATTAGAAATAAGAATAATGTACCCTAGTTTCTAAAAAAGCAATACATTTAACATACCAAAATACCCTTGTCACAGACAAGAATGCTCTTTGTTGGTCTAAATCATTCAGTTTTCACACAATTTGCAGTAAACATCTGACTAATAGAAGAGTCCAGAACTAGTAGTTGATGGTGATACACTGAATTTCATCTTTTTACCTTGCATTTGGTGATTGTGGGGGATGGGTAGGGAGGTATGGGGAATAAATAATAATGAAAAAATAAAATAAAAATAAATTAAATTAAAAAATAAATTAATTTTAAAAATTGTATAATATACCTTGAATATTACATTAGTTTACCAAAATAATTATGGAGAACTATTAAGAGATCTACACTATGCCTGGAATTACTGGGATTGCAGATAACTTTTGGCCAAGGTCTCTGACCTCTCAGGTTCATCATAATTTTGTTAGTGAGATAAAATTAATTAACATAAAAAACATTAAAATGCTACAAATAGTCAAACAGTGTGCTCCAAGTAATAAGAATTATGCAGGTATAAAGAAGGGTTGATCAAGGGAGGATCAATGAAGACTGAATTTCAGAGGGAGAGTCTTCAGGAAGTTAGTTTATAAATTAGGATAAATTGTGTATATGTATGTCATTATCTGATGCAGATTCTGGCCAGCAGGATCCGAGTGTGTTGTGTCTGCTGTGAACCACAGACTACAGAAATCCTGTGGATAAAAGGGACTGCACGGCCACTCTCTAAGTGAGAGAGAGGGACATGTCCCCCTCCTGGACAGGCTTTTATTGCTTTTCTGGGTACATTATATTGGGGATGATCCTCACTTAGTATGCACAGATTTGCTGCAGGTGATTACCTTTTACAGACAACAAAGGAAAGAATGTTACTAATTACTTCAAAGAGAAGGATGTTATACTTGGGAGGTTTAGCACAGACTACCAGAAGTTACAGTAAGCACTTCCTGCCTCAATTCAGGGTGAGGGAGTTTTACCAAAAGCAAGCCTCATAGTGGCTTGTGGTACAATGCAGGCCTGATTTCCCATGGGAAAACTCTCTCTGTGGGCACGGTCCCGTGTGCTGCCTCACTCCCTACTGGTTTTCCACTTGGAGGCTGAGCTATGTTCCTATACCATGTGGAACGGCTCCCTATAATTATCTCTTCCATTTTTAAGCAGTCTTAGTCTTCTTACACCATGTGTAGGCACTCACATAAGTACATTAAACATGGTAGGCACTCAAAAAATACTTGATCAATTAATTTTTGAGGATATAATAATAACA
The DNA here is from genome assembly GCF_014824575.4 of Sturnira hondurensis. Classification (NCBI taxonomy): domain Eukaryota; kingdom Metazoa; phylum Chordata; class Mammalia; order Chiroptera; family Phyllostomidae; genus Sturnira; species Sturnira hondurensis. Next base: position 29,669 of record NW_028098109.1, read on the forward strand.
AGCACAAGAAAACAGCTTGTTTTCCTGTCATGTGCAAAAAGTCTGTATAAGCCATGGATATAATACCTTACCATTAGATCATAGTGCCAACCTGAAAGTAAACCTTGTAGAACTGTCCCTTAGGTTGTAGTTCCCAGAAAGTTACCCGTAGAACACTGAAGAATAAAAGTAAAAATTTAAATGCCTGTTAGATTCTGAAAACAATTAGTTCACTGGTCTGAATCAATTAGCCATGACTTACAATATTACTTTATAATGCCAGTAGGTAACTTTTCAAAAGAATTATTTCTCTAATGCTTGGTATATTAAAAAAGTGATATGAATATTTTTTAAGATTTTATTTATCTTTAGAGGGAAAGGGAAGAAAAGAAGGAGAGAAATATCAATGTATGGTTGCCTCTCATGAGTCCCCTGCTGGGAACTGGCCTGCAACCCAGGCATGTGCCCTGACTGGGAATCGAACCGCAATCGTGCAGTTCACAGGCCCACGATCAATCCACTGAGCTACACCAGCCAGTGTATGATATGAATATTTCATGTGAATTTGCTCTCCTTTTAGGGGCAGTATTTAAGTAGTATCTATCCTTTTTAAAAAAGATTATTTATTTATTTATTTATTTATCTTTAGAGGCGAAGGAGAGGGAGAGAAACATCAATGTATGGTTGCCTTTCATGAGTCCTCTGCTGGGAGTTGGCCTGCAGGGAACTGGCCTGCAACCCAGGCATGTGCCCTGACTGGGAATCGAACCGCCATCCTTTGGTTCACAGGCCCGCGCTCAATCCGCTGAGCTACACCAGCCAGGGCTTTGACTTTGTATCCTGCTGTTTTGCAAAATTCATTTATTAGGCTGAGCATTTTTTTTGGCGGATTCTATAGGATTTTCTATGTACACTATCACATCATCTGCAAACACTGACAGTTTAGTTTCCCTCTTTCCGATTTGGATGTTTTTTGTTTCTTTTTCTTGTGTGATTCTTGTGGCTTGGACTTCCAGCACTATGTTGAATAGAAGTGGTGTAAGTGGACAACCTTGTCTTGTTCATGATCTTAGTAGAAAACTTCAGTCTTTGCCCATTGAGTATGATGTTGGATGCAGGTCTTTCATATATGGCCTTTATCATGTTGAGGAATGCTCCCTCTATTCCCATTTTTCTGAGTACCTTTATCATAAGTGGGTGTTGTACCATGTCAAAAGCTTTTTCTGCATCTATTGATATGATCATGTGGTTTTTCTCTTTGCTTTTGTTTATGTGATGTATTACAGTTACTGATTTACGAATATTGAACCACCCGTGCATCCCTGGGATGAATCTCACTTGGTTGTGGTGTATGATCTTTTTAATGTATTGTTGGATGCGGTTTGCCAATATTTTGTTGAGGATTTTAGAATCTATGTTCATCAGCGATATTGGCCTGAAGTTTTCTTTGTTGTATCTTTATCAGGTTTTTGGATTAGGATGATGCTGGCTTCAAAAAAAGAGATTGGAAGTGTTCCTTCATTTTGGATTTTTGTGCATAGTCTGTGAAGGATAAGAGATAGCTCTTCCTTTAATGCTTTGTAGAATTCTTCTGTGAAACTATATGGTTTAGGGCTTTTGGGTATTGGGAGTTTTTTTTGTATTACTACTTCAATTTTATCTGCTGTTATTGGTCTGTTCAGGCTTTCTGCTTCTTCATTGAGTTTTGGAAAATGATATTTTTCTAGAAATCTGTCCATTTCACCTAGGTTTTCAAATTTCTTGTCATAGTTCTGCATAGTAATTTGTTGCAATCCTTTGTATGTCTGTGGTATCAATTATAATTTCTCCTCTTTCATTTCTGATTGTGTTTATTTGGGTCCTCTCTCTTCCTTTCTTGATGAGTCTGCTTAGAGGCTTGTTGATTTTGTTTATCTTTTTAAAGGCCAACTCCTGAATTTGTTAATCCTTAGAATTGTGCTTTTAGTCTCTTTGTTGTTTAATACTGCTCTCATCTTGGTTATTTCCTTCCATCTACTTGTTCTGCATTCTGTTTTTGTTCCTCAAGTTCCTGCAGGCATTGGGTCAGGTTGTTTATTTGAAATCTTTCTATCTTTTTAAAGCTGCTCTGTATCACTTTGAACTTTCTTCTCAGGACTGCCTTCACTGTGTCCCATAAGTTTTCAGTTGTTGTGAGTTAATTTTCATTAGTTTCCAGAGAGTGCTTGATTTCTTCCTTGATCTTATTCTTGACCCATTCATTGTTTAACAACATGCTATTCAATCTACATGGTTTTGAGTGTTTTTGTGTTTTTTTTTCCTTGAGGTTTGTTTCTACTTTCACTCCCTTGTGGTCATAGGAAATGCTTGATATGATTTCAATTTTCTTTAATTTGTTGAGGCTTCCTTTGTGTCCTATCATGTGGTCTATTTTTTAAAACGTTTCATGTGCATTTGTAAAGAATGTGTATTTAGCTTCTTTGGGATGAAGAGCTCTATATATATCGGTTAGGTTCATTTGATCTAGGACATTGTTCAATGCCACAATATCTTTTTGGATATTTTGTTTGGAAGATCCATTTTTCACAATGGGGTATTGAAATTCACTACTATAACTGTGTTTCTGTCAATATCTTTCTTGAAGTACTCCAAGATTTTCTTGATGTATTTGGGTGCTTCTATGTTGGGTGCATATATATTTACTATGTTTATGTCTTCTTGATGGATTCTTCTGTTGAGTATTATGAAGTGACTTTCTGGGTCTCTTTTTATGGCCCTTTGTTTTGAAGTCTGTTTTGTCTGATATGAGTATTCCCACCCTGGCTTTTTTTTCTTGTCCATTTGCTTGGAAAATTTGTTTCCATCCTTTCAGTTTCAGTCTGTGTAGGTCTTCTCCTAAGGTGGGTCTCTTGTAGGCAGCATATGTATGGGTTATGCTTTCTTATCAATTCAGTTATTCCATGTCTTTTGATTGGATCACGTACTCCATTTACATTTAACTTATTATTGATAGGTATTTAGTCATTGCCTTTTTTTTGTACCTGTTCTCCTCTTCCTCTCTCACTCCTTTCCTTCCTTTTCTTAAAGCAGTCCCTTTAGCATCTCTCACAGAGCTCGTTAAGTGGATGTGTATTCTTTCAGACTTCATTTGTCTTGGAAGTTCTCTATTTGGCCTTCCATCTTGATTGAGAGCCCTGCTAGGTAAAGATGCACATTATACATGGGTAGTGTTACAATGTGGGTACTTATTATATACAACAAAAATATGGCATTTCTTCAGTTCTTAAGTTGATCTACAATGGTTGAAAAATATAAAACTTTTAGAACATTAATCATCGGAATTCTTATAATTTAGTGATTGACAGTATTGATTTGGACTATATTTTTAAGAAGCTGGTATAAACAGTAATAGGCTTAGACATCACCATTATTCATAGTTAGAAGTTCATTGGAAAATAAAAATAAAATATTCAGATATGGTTACAATCTGTTCTCTAACAATATAGATAATTGTACACTTGTAACATACTTAAAAACAAGTTTAAAATGTACTTTTCATAGAAAACAAACAATGACATCACCCAAACACATATTTTCTTCTTGCTAAATTATTGAAATGAAAAACATCACTATCGAACAATATAAATATGCACCAAAAATGTCAGGATTCTGTTAGATAGAAGCAAACAAGAAACAGATTATAAAAAATATCAGAAGCATTTATTTTTAGAAAAGTGTTAAATCTGAAGTAGAGGAACTGGGACCAAAAAATTAAAGTTTCTCTGAAACTTGGTTTGAAATAATATTTCAGCCCTGGCTGGTGTAGCTAAGTGGATTGATCACAGGCTGCCAACCGAAGGTTCAAAGATTTGTCACCAGTCAGAGAAAACACCTGGATTGTGGGCCAGGTCCCCACTGGGGGCCACGTGAGAGGCAACCACATTTCTCTCCTACTCTTTCTCCCTCCCTTCCCCTGTCTCTAAAAACAAATGAATATTTTTAAAAATAAATAATATTTTGGAACTTTCAGCCAAGATGAAGGCATAGGTAGACACACTGTGCCTCCTCACGCAACCAAAAGAAGGACAATAACAATTTGAAAACAAAAAACAACCAGAACTTCCAGAAAATCAAACTGTATGGATGTTCAATAACTAGGGAGTTAAAGAAGAAACACTCATCCAGACTTGTATGAGTGGTGGAGATAGGCAGCTAGGTGGAGAGGACTGTGGCAGGGCAAGGCAGCAGCTGGAAGACCAGGGTGGACAAGGCAGTGGCCGGCACACCCAGAGAAGTGGTGGCCAGTGAAGCTGGTGGTCCCACATTCATGTGCAGTTAAACTGGGAGGAACAACTTGGGAGTGAGACAGACCCCAAAACCCAGGGCTCCAGCAAGGAAAAATAAACTTCAAACCTCTGATTAAAAACACGAGTCAAGGTTGAGGCAACAGCGGGAGTGCCACGTCCTCTTCCAACCATGTTGTCTGACAAGGTCTGGGCATGGAGAACTTGAGTTCAAGGAATTTGACTCCCTAGAGGAGAACATGGCATCCAAAATGGGTTAACAATTGGCTGTTTTATTTTAATTATTTTACTCTTGCTACTGAATATAGGCATTGTACTGTACTTACTTATTCCTGTGAAAATCATCCAAGAGGAGGGGACAGTTCAGGGGAAAACATTAGTATTCCCCATGGAACTGCCTGAAAGGATGCAAAAATCCCCTCTAATGAAATAACCCCTGAATGTCTAAAGTTGTTGAAGTAACATCCCTCCTTTACCTTGAATAGGAATATATATCAATTAGAATTAGGCAAAGAAACAGGAGAAACTGGTTAGCTACTACACACTAAGCATGTAGAAATGATTACCATGGAGTTAGAGTCCATAGTACAAAAAGAAACATTTTAGACAGAAAGATAGAGAGCTAAATTAGACATCACAAAGGCTTATAATGAATTTCCTAACCTCTGCTCAGTCTAGCGTACCTTTTGTCCCATGTACAATTCTAAGACCTTTAATAAACAATAAGACATTCAAACTGTACATACAGCTATTCAAATTGTCTGATCAATGGTTCTCCTGGTCAAAACAACTTTTGTTTAACATAACTAAAACTATGGGAACTTTTGTACTTTTCCTGGTTACCTTTGTATTGATTTTTTCTGCTTAACTGATCATGCTATACACCTGTAAATGTTAATCACTACCAAAAATGAAAATATAAAAACCTGCTTGTACTTGAAATAAACAGAACAGAGCTTCACTGTCCTTTGAGGTGTGTTGTCATCTGTTACCCATCACCGATGCCTTACCCACGTTTCAGGAACCCCTGGACCCGGCTGTGGCTGTACTGCAGCAGGGAAAAACTACCAACCCCACAGGAGAGTTCATTGAAGAGACCAACAGGGTCCTAGAATATACACAAACCCACCCACCCAAGGACCAGCACCAGAGGGCCCAATCTGATTGTGGGTATTGGGGGAAGTGACTGAAAATCAGCAAAGACCGGAGCCAGCACCATTGTCCCCTCTTAGAACCCTCCCGCACATATAGCATCACAATCCAGCAACTGGGTTGCCCCGCCCTGGTGAATACATAAGGCTCCACCCCTTTCTACATAATGGGCGTGCCAAGATGAAAAAAAAAGGCCCAAATTAAAGAACAGATGAAAGCTCCAGAAAAAATACAACTAAGTGATGACAAGAGAGCCAACCTATCAGATGCACAGTTCAAAACACTGGTAATCAGGATGCTCACAGAATTGGTTGAAAATGATTGCAAATTAGATGAAAAAATGAAGACTATGATAAGTGAAATAAAGGAAAATGTACAAGGAATGAACTGTGACAAGAAGATATTCAATTCAAATCAACGGTGTGGACCAGAAGGAAGAAACAAACATTCAACCAGAAAAGAATGAAGAAACAAGAATTGAAAAAAGGAGGAGATTCTTAGAAACTGCCAGGACATCTTTAAATATTCCAACATCCAAATCATAGGGGTACCAGAATGGGAAGAGGAAGAGCAACAAATTAAAAACTTATTTGAAAAATAATGAAGGAGAACTTCCCCAATTTGGCAAAGGAAAGACCTCCAGGAAGTACAGGATGCTCAGAGAGTCCCAAAGTTGGACCCAAGGAGGAACACAGCAAGGCACATCATGATTTTGTTCACCCAGATTAAAGATAAGTAGAGAGTCCTAGAAGCAGCAGGAGAAAAGGGGACAGTTACCTACAGAGGAGTTCCCATCAGACTGTCAGCTGATTTCTCAAAAGAGATCTTACAGGAAAGAAGGGGCTGGAAAGAAGTATTCCAAGTTATGAAATCCAAAGACCTACATCCAAGATTGCTCTATCCAGCAAAGCTTTCATTTAGAATGGAAGGACAGATAAAGTGCTTCCCAGATAAGGTCAAGTTCAAGGAATTCATCATCACCAAGCTGTTATTATATAAATGTTAAAGGGGCTTATCCAAGAAAAAGAAGATAAAAATGTGAACAGTAAAATGACAGAAAACACAATTATTAACAACCTCACCTAAAAGAAAAACAAAAACAAGCTAAGCAAACATCTAGAACAGGAACAGAATCACAGAAATGGAGATCACTTGGAGGGTTATCAGCAGGGGAGTGGGAGAGACTGAGAGGGGGAAAAGGTACTGAGAATAAGTAGCATAGACGATAGGTAGAAAATAGACAGGGAGAGGTTAAGAGTAGTATAGAAAATGTAGAAGCCAAAGAACTTATATTTACGACCTATGGACATGAACTAAATGGGGGGAATGTGTGTGGGAGGGGGTGTGCAGGGCAGAGGGGAGGGAATAAAGGGGGGGAAATGGGACAACTGTAATAGTATAATAAATAAAATACATTTAAAAAACATGATAATATTCACTCCACTGGAATAGAGTCATAAATTTTTAATTCCATTTTATATTCTCAATTAAGCATGTAAACATTTAGCTATGCAAAATAATTTTGTAAGAGAAATATAATAGAGATATGTCCTTCAGTAATTTACTTAGCTTTTCTCTAAACTGGGATATTCCTCATCTATAAAATGAGGATGACAACTTTGATAGGAAGATTAAATGAAAATTTGCAGGACATTTTGTCCTCTCTGAAACATCCACAGATACATTTGTCCACTGAGTCCCACCTACCTCAACCCATATACCATTACCAGCTAGGCTACCAAGGCAAGATGTGTTATTTTGGCATTACAATCATCACAACAATAATTACACCAAGAAAACATAATAGTATTTTTATGTAAGAATGCTGTTAACTACAAATAGAAATGAATGTTGTGGGTTCTTTGAACCTAGGAACATTTTGTAAGTAAGGACATTTCAGACAATTCCAAATTTCAAGAACCTTTGGCTTGGACCAAATGTCTGCTGATCAAATGAAGTAATGGAAATATATATACATATATACACACACACATATACAGTTTAAAATAGCTGCAGCTAACATCTCCATTAAGAATATTCATCCCTGGTCAGTGTGGCTCAGTTAGTTGGAGTGTTGTCCTACACACCAAAAGGTTGCAGATTCAGTTCCCAGTCAGGACACATACTTAGGTTTCAGATTTGATCTCCAGTTGGGGCTGTATGGTAGGCAACCAATCAATGTTTCTTTCTCACAGTGGTGTTTTTCTTTCACTCACATACTTTCTCCCTAAAACCAATAAACATGATTTTTTTAAAGAATATTCACAATGTGGACAAGTGCAAACAAATTACCAAGACTTCAAATTAAGGCATGGGCACTTATTCTGTGGGCTTTCAAATATGACTTTGGGAAATATCACAGCCATATATATGCATACATATTAAAGTTAATATGCAGAAATTAAGATTATTAACCTATGTTACAACTTTGCTGTTCTTAACTAGATATATAGTTATATAAACTAGGTCAATGTTTCCTGCTTTAAATTTTTATTATTGCCTTGATCATTGTGGCTCATTGGTAGGGCATCATCCACAAAACAGAAGGTCTGGTTTGACTCCTGGTCTGGGTAAATAAATGACTGGGCTAAAAATTCATTTCCCAGCGGAGGTACATAGGAGAGACAACTGAGTGATGATTTTTCTTGTACATCAGTGTTTCTCATTGTCTCTTTCTCTGTCTTTTCCCCTCTCTCTAAAAATAAATGAATAAAATGTTCAATTTTTTATTATTAAATGAAACAAACAGCATAGTTGTGAAAGAAATTTATCTTAACTGTAACAAAACTAATATGGATCAGGAGACTTATTTAATTGCATCCTTAAGACCAAAACAATTAAGTTAAAGTGCTGCTTCCCATGGGTAACTGGACTTAAAATTTTTATGACTCTCCATTAGTGAGCCAGATTTTCTCAGGGCAGAAGCTATTCCTCTGCTGCCAAATAAAAATACTTACAAGCTATATTAACTCATGAAGTTGCCCAAGTACTATATTTGGCCTAAATTCTCTGGATCTTACTTTGGTGACCTGAATTAATTAGAAATTAAGTTCAGTTTAGAGTGAACCTTATATTGAATAATAATTTCTATGAAAACAAAAACACTAAAAAGTACGTTATTTCACCCAAGTAAAAAAAAAATTTCTTTTGAGAAGATGGTGGCGGAGTAGGACAAAGGATTTGGCTTCTCTCCACACACTGTAGAGGGACCTGGCTGATCAGCAGAGGAGCAGAGCAGATGTCCAACGGGGACCCAGCATGTAAGAAGGCAGGACTCCAGAGAGTGTAGTGCACACTGAATGACCAGAGGTTGAGGAGAGGAGATGACTGCAGATCCACAAAGTACGAGAGAGCAGCGCAGAGGCTGTGGCAGGCCCTCCACCAGGCCTCGCCAGGGCCCTGGCAGGCTGCCCGGTCTCTGAGAGCCGAGGGTGGGCAACACCGACTCTGGGAGAGAACTGGTCACCGGTGTCCCCACCCCCATCTGGCAGGGCACAGATTGGAAACCGCCATAAGAGATCAGTCTGGCAGAGAGAGGAGTGAGAATTGGGAAGCAAACCAGAAAGCTCTGATAACCCATGGAGACAGGATGTCGGCTTGGGAGACCTGAGAGTTGCCCCAGCACTTCCTTGCCCGAGCATTCCCTGCTTCACGGGGCCTTTGCTGAGCTTCAAACTGTCTCGGGGAGTCTCAGGCTGCTTGCAGGACCTCTAGAAGTGAGTCAGTTGTAAGCTCCATCCCTACTCACCCGGCGCAGACCAGCTCCATCTCTGTTCAACCAGCGCAGACTGGGAAGCACCAGGAGTCAACCCTTGGCCTTCCACCTGGGTGGCGCTGCTCGCCCGGACCTCCCAGCCTGGTGGGCCCACGCCGGCCCTTGGCCTGAACAACCACAGGGTGAGCACGCTTCCCTGCCCTCTTGGGGCCCACGCTGGCCCTCGGCCTGAACAACCACCAGGTGCCCGTGCTTTCCCCGCGGCATGGGGTCTGCACTGGCTCTTTGCTTGGGGAATTCAGAGTTGCCGGGGTGATCCCTGTGGCGCAGGACCTGCACTGTCTCTCAAACACTCTCCAGGAGTATCCGGCTGCTGGCTGGGCCCCTGGAAGAGAGCCAGTCGCCAGGTCCGTCCCTACTCACCCGGTGCAGACAGGGAAACAGGGCGTCAGGCTGTGACTGTTGGTTTGGGAAAATTCTGAGTTGCCCTGTGTGTTCAGCCACAACACAGGGAAAGGTCCGCACCCAAGCCTATGGGAGCAGGAAAGCCTGGCTTGGAGCACGCGCCCTCACGCCAGACCAGGGCTGGAAAGCCTGGGAGAAAATCCGCTCTCAGTAGGGCGCAGGAGAGCTGCACCAGTCTGGATCTTGGGGGGGTACTGGTGAAACCAGTTGAGCTTACTGAGACGTGAGAAAAGCCACACTAACAGCCGCTCAGGCTGCTGCAGCTAGTGAGACCAGAAGAAAAGGTTCAACTACCTAGAAACCAACCAGAGGAGTAGTGGAAGCGGAGAACACCAAGATACCTACAGGAGACAGCACCACTGAATTTCACAGGTATCCTACCACAGAAATTCACGCCATAAATTCAGGGTACCAGAACAGATCAATTTAAGAAGCTGAGGCCAACAAGAAGAGCATCACAAACAATGGGAAGACAAAGAAACAATCCCCAAATAAAAGAAAAGGAGGAAGTCTCAAAGAATGTTACATGAAATAGAGGAATGTCAACTATTAGATATTGAATTCAAAGCACTGGTTATCAGGAAATTCAAAGAGCTTACAATGAGCTACCAGAAACTACAGGGAAGCTACAATGAACTCTCCACAAACTATACCAACATGAAAAACAAAATAGAAACCACCAGCAAAGGCCAAGAGGAAATGAAGAATACAATTCCTGAACTGAAGAACACAGTAGAAGAAATGAAGAGTAGGATCGATGAGGCGGAAGACCGCATAAGCAAGCTCGAAGACAGGGTGGAAAGAATCTCCCAGATGGACCAAGTAATGGAAAAGAGAATCAAAAAAATTAGGAGAGTCTAAGAGAAATGCAAGACAATATGAAACGTAATAATATCCGAATAATAAGAATACCAGAAGGAGAAGAACAAGGGATAGAAAACCTACCTGAAAGAGTAATAACGGAAAAGTTTCCTAAGTTGAGGAGAGATAAAGTCACATAAATCCTGGAATCACAGAGTCCCAGGCAGGTGGAACACAAAGAGGCCTACTACAAGACACATCATCATTAAAATGGCAAAACTCCAAAACAAAGAGAGAATCCTAAAGGCCGCAAGGGAGAAAAAGGAAGTAACATACAAGGGGGTCCCAATAAGGTTGGCTACTGACTTCTCAACAGAAACATTCCAAGCAAGAAGAGAATGGCAGGAAATATTCCAAGTAATGAGAAACAGGCCTACAACCAAGACTACTTTACCCAGCAAGGCTCTCAATCAAGATAGAAGGCCAAATAAAGAGCTTCCAAGACAAAAGAAGTCTAAAAGAATACACCTCCACCAAACCAGTTCTACAAGAATTACTAAAAGAGCTGCTTTAAGGAAAGGAAGGAAAAGAGAGAGACAGAGAGGAACACAGGTACATAAATGGCAATGAATAAGTACCTTTCAATAACAACCTTAAACGTAAATGGATTAAATGCACCAATTAAAAGACATAGAATGGCTGAATGGAAAAGAAAGCATGACCCACACATGTGCTGCCTACAAGAGACCCACTCAGGTCAAAAGACCTCTGCAGACTAAAAGTGAAAGGATGGAAACAAATTTTCCAAGCAAATGGACAAGAAAAAAAAAGCTCGGGTAGCAATTCTCATGTGAGACAAAATAGACTTCAAAAACAGGGCCATAAAAAGAGACCCAGAAGGTCACTTCATATTACTCAAGGGAAGAACCCACCAAGAAGACATTAACATCGTAAATATATATGCACCCAACAAAGGAGCACCCAAATATATAAGAAAAATCCTAGATTACCTCAAGAAAGATATTGACAGCAACACAATTATAGTAGGGGATTTTAACACCCCACTGTGAAAAATGGACATATCTTCCAAACAAAATATCAACAAAGATATAGCAGCATTAAATGACACTCTGGAAGAAATGCACCAAATTTATATATGTATATGTATATGTATATGTATGTATATGTATATATATATATGTATATATATATATGTATATATATATATATACATACATACATAGAGCCCTCCATTTCAAAGAAGCTAAATACATAATCTTTTCCACTGCACATGGAACATTTTCAAAGATAGACTGCATGATAGGACACAAAACAAGTCTCAACAGCTTCAGGAAAATAGAAATCATACCATGCATCTTCTCTGATCACAAGGGACTGAACTTGGAAACCAACCCCACAGGAAAAAACTCAAAACGCCCAAAAGCATGGAGAATAAATGGTATGCTATTAAACAATGAATGGGTCAAGATTGAAATTGGGAAAGAAATCAAAAAACTTCTCGAAAGTAATGAAAATGAACTAACAACAACCCAAAACTTATGGGACACAGTAAACGCAGTCATGAGAGGGAAGTTCATAGCAATACAGGCTCACCTACAAAAGGTAGAAACATTTCAAACAAACAACTTAACCTGACGCCTGCAAGAACTCGAGGAACAAAAACAAGGAGAAGCCTATAGCCTCTACCAAAAAACTGCTAAAACTAATAAATGAATTTGGCAAAACCGCGGGATACAAAGTCAATATCCCAAAATCAAAGGCATTTTTCTATACCAAAAATGAAACAGAAGAAGCAGAAATCAGGAAAAAAATCCCATTCGATATAGCAAAAACAAACATAAAATATCTGGGAATAAATCTAACCAAGGAGGTAAAAGACCTGTATGCAGAAAACTATACAACACTGAAGAAAAGAAATCAAGGGAGACACGAACAAATGGAAACATATACCATCCTCATGGATTGGAAGAATTAACATCATCAAATGTCCATTCTACCCAAAGCATTGTATAGATTCAATGCAATACCTAGTAAATTTCCAATGGCATATTTCACAGACATAGAGCAAACACTTCCAAAATTTATATGGAACCATAAAAGACCCTGAATAGCAGCCACAATTTTGAGAGAGAAGAACAAAGTAGGACGGATCACAATACCTGATATCAAACTGTACTACAAGGCCACTGTAATCAAAACAGCGTGGTACTGGCATAAAAACAAGCACATAGACCAATGAAACAGAACAGAGAGCCCAGAAATAAACCCAACTCTCTACAGTCAATTAATATTTGACAAAGGGGGCAATAATATAAAATGGAGTAAAGATAGCCTCTTCAACAAATGGTGTTGGGAGAACTGGACAGCTACATGCAAAAAAAAAAATAAACTCGAGCACCAAGTTACCCCATACACCAAAATAAATTCAAGGTGGATAAAAGACTTAAATATAAGCCACAAAACCATTAAAGCCCTAGAGGAGAACATTGGCAGGAAAATCTCAGATATTCCATGCAGCAAGATTTTTACTGATATGTCCCCTAGAGCAAGGGACATAAAGGAAAGAATAAACAAATGGGATCTCATCAAAATTAAAAGCTTCTTCATGGCCAAGGAAAACAGGATCAAGGTAAAAAGAAAAGCAACATTTTGGGAAAACCTATTCGCCAATGACACTTCAGACAAAGGTTTAATCTCCAAAATATACAAAGAACTCACTCAACTCCACTCAAAGAAGACGAGCAACCCAATTAAAAAATGGGCAAAGGACTTGAACAGACACTTCACCAAGGAGGACATACAGAGAATCCAGAGACACATGAAAAGATGCTCAATATCACTAGCTATCAGAGAGATGCATATTAAAACCACAATGAGATACCACTTAACAGCAGTCAGAATGGTGATCATAAACAAAGAAACAAACAAGTGTTGGAGAGGTTGTGGGGAAAAAGGGACCCTAGTTCACTGTTGGTGGGATTGCAGACTGGTACAACCACTATGGAAAACAGTATGGAATTTTCTAAGAAAACTAAAAATGGACGTGCCTTTTGACCCAGCAATTCCACTGTTAGGAGTATATCCTAAGAACCCTGAATCACCAATCCAAAAGAACCTATGCACCCCAATGTTCATAGAAGCATAATTTACGATAGCCAAGAGTTGGAAGCAACCTAGATGCCCATCAGTCAATGACTGGATCAAAAAGCTATGGTACATTTACACAATGGAATTCTATGCAGCAGATAGGAAGAAGGAGCTCCTACCCTTTGCAACATCATGGATGGAACTGGAAAGCATTATGCTGACCGGAAGAAGCCAGGTGGTGAAAGAGAAATACCATATGAAATCACCTTTAACAGGAACCTAAACAACCAAACAAACAAGCAAGCAAAATGTAACCAAAGACACTGTAATACAGATGGTGCTGAGAGGGTCCAGAGGGGAGAGTGGAGAGAATTACAGGGGAAAAGGGGAAGTACTGACATCAACAGGTATAAAGGATGTATGGACAATAACTAAGGTGGGGGGCGGAGATGGGCGGGAGTTGAGGAGCACTGTGGGGGGCAGGGCTTGGAATACAAGAAAGAAAACTGTACTTGAACAAGAGTTAAATAAAAATTTTACAAAATTATTTTATCTCATTTTTATTTTTTTTAATTTTATTTATTTTTAGAGAAAGGAAGGAAGAGAGAAAGAGAGGGAAAGAAACATCAGTGTGTGCTTGCATCTTGCACAGCTCCTACTGGGCATCTGGCCTGTGACCCAGGCATGCATCCTGGCTGGGATTTGAACCAGCAACCCTTTGGTATGCAGGGTAGCATTCAATTCACTGAAGCACACTACTCAGGGCCGAAATTTTTTATTTTAAATATCGTTTTTCTGTTATATTTTTATGTTCCTGTTACTATTTTCAATAAATTTGTTGGGAAAGGTATGGATTGAAAAATTTGATATATGATGTTAAGCTAATGATCCAAGATTTTGAAAACAAGGTTAAGAAATCAAAGTTTGTTATAATTTAATTTTTATATAAATACAAAATAGTATCCTGGACATTGTATCTTCTCAAAATCTCCATCCTTAATAGAGTATGCAAATAACTTCAGAAAAGATGAAAAACATTCATCTTCTGGCATTTTCTATCTTTGAATCCTATTATTCTCATTTTAAATTAATTGACATCACATGGCAACATGATGTTTTACTTTAAATGAAAAATCTTGATATTAAGTAGAAAATATGGCTAAAATTATACATTTGATTTCATTTATCTGAAAATATGCATAATTTTAAAAGTAGTTCTATATTAGTGTTCAGAGTCTCCTGGGATTTTCTATACCTTTTCTTATCAAATTTATATGATGGACATGTACATTGTTTATAATCAGTGGAAATAATAAATAATATTTTAAAATATTAGAAATTTCTTTGCCACAAAGACTGAAGAGTCTCAAAAACTTTACTTCCCAGAACCTAATCAACAAAACAAACAAGCAAGCAAGAAAAATACAACCAGAGACATTGAAATAAAGAACAAAGTGACAGTAACCAGAGAGGAGCAGGGAGAGGGGTAATAGGAGAGGTAATAGGGGAAGGACTATCAAGGAACATGTATAAAAGACACATGGGTAAAGCCAAAAAGCGTAGGTTGAAGGGTGGGAGGAGGGGATGGGTGGGGTAGGAGGGTATCGTGGGATGACAATGGAGGCAACTATACTTGAAAAAATTTAAAAATATTCTACTTCTCTAATTAAATTTTTCTTTCTCTAAATCACTCAAAATACTCACATTAATAAAATGTTATAATAAAATCTAATAAGAAAGCACATTGTCCACTGGTTTCTTCAAGACTATGTTTGATGAATCTCTGAACTTCCAGCTTGTTCTGGATTGTAGAGAGAAGAGCAGTTGGACTTTTTCAAAGATAGTGCCTCAGGGCAGTGCAGGTGCATTGTTTTAACACATGAACAAATGTGCTTATTGGTTAAACAAGGTCCAGGCTCTGCAATCACAGCTCACCAAATAGCTTCATAATATATATTTCTAGTTATTTCATATTCTAGTTTTCTAGGATATTCTGTTTTTTAAGTATTTTATTTATTTTTGGAGAGATGGGAGGTAGAAGGTGATAGAGAATCACTGATGTGTCAGAGAATCATCGAGCAGTTGCCTCTCCCTCACACCCAACTGGGGACCCAGCCCAAAATCCAGGCCTGTACCCTGATGGGGTCAAATGAGTGACCTTTCAGTCAGCAGGCTAGTGCCCAGTCCACTGAGCCACATCACCCAGAGTGGATATTTTCTATTAGTACTAAGAACAGCTTTATTAGAAAAAAATGAGTGACATGGCTCATTCTATTCAGTGTCTGAAGCTGTGTTTCTATGACAATATTTAGAATTTGAAACTCTCCAAGGTCTATCATTTTTCATGTTAAACAATAAACTTTTTAAAGGAAACTGCTAAACTCATATTAATGAATTTAAAAGTAAGAAAATTTCAAGAATTGTTTCTTTGTTTTTAAATATGCAGTAGGCAGGAAAAAAAGAAAGAAAAATGTGTCTTCTGGAACCTGTTTTTCTCATCTGCTTTCCCACTTCAGACATATTTCTCACTTTGTTTCTCACTATATTTTTCCAAATCCTAAATATAAAACTTTGAAACAATATACTTGTGACATATAATAAAGACTGATTCATTTCCTTAAGTCAAGTGTACAACACAACTTTAAATTGCATAGTATTTTAATCTTAAAAATTATAATCTTCATTATTTCATGTAAGCCTCCCAACAGTCTTCTAAGGTATGTAGGACAGTTTTATACCCACTCAACAGACACATAATTACGTTATAAGGAAGTGTACAATCTAAAAATGTCAAATGTGTACTTTTTAAAAAGAGTGATGGTTCTAGAATCCATGTTTTCTGAATTTAAACTCTGCTGTCCCAGGCAATTTTCTTGACACTGTGTTTACTACTATGGTCTTATATCCTATTTTACAGTTTCATACTCTGTGTACAATGGAATCTGAATGTAAAATCACGTTTATTTAAACTTCAAAGAAAGACAGAGCTATAGTTACGTTGATTAGAGCTAAATATAGAAGGTACTGTGCCATTTGCTGCTTTTTGTTCCTACATTGTGTCTACAAAATAAACAAACTAGAGTCTTTTTAAATAGTATAATTTCTTCAACATAAATGTATTATACGTAATCTAGTGGCATAATTATGACAAATGCTTGCATATTCAGCAGCAAATATTATGCATCATTTAACATACTTGTAGTTAGCAGTTAAAAAGTTGCGTGTGTGTGGTGTAGATGCAAACAAATTTCTTGTTGTAAATGCTAGATAGAATAACTTCTAGAGAATTTGACTTTGGTAGGTTGGAACAGTCTGACAGTAGGAGTCGAGGTAAATTTTTTTTGTTTTGTTTTAACTTCAACGTCCTTCTAAAATGCATTAGTCTTTTTTTCTGGTTTTTATTCAAAGATCTCATCTGTCACTTATGTCAATGAAATAATTCCACTGTATATCAAAGAGGTAACCAATGTATATATTTATAGGCTCGAGAGTGAAAAGGGACCTGCGGAATGGCACAGTTTAACTTTTTCTTATTGTGTTGTACTTGGTCTACCATGTATGTATTGAAAGGTTATTTTATGTTATCTTCTTGACAGTTCCCATATAGAGACCTTAGGTATTGACATTATTTCTTTTATTTCCTTGGAGTTTGTTGTAGTACACTGAAATAATGGCTCATCAAATAATATGCGATGACCTGAAATAGTTGCTGTAGGTTTCCAAGGTGCCAGACATGGAAATAGTTTAAGTCTTGATATCTTGATCATTTCATGGAACAAAAATCCAAAATAAGATCAGTTTTAAAAGAAATTATAAAGAATTAGGGTAATTTTGAGAGGTTTTTAAGGGATGTTTTAATAATCATATCTAATATTGAGTAAGTAAATATTAACCTGAAAATTATATGCCTGAAATCACATTTTGTCTGTGAATGCCTAACACATTATAGAGTAAAAACACAAATATGAAATTGATTAATGTAATAAAATGACTAAGCAAAAAGACTTGTACTCCAACATTCCAAATTCTCCATAATCTTGTGATATAATCACCTTCCATCATCCACAGTCACTATTACATATTAAACATGGAAATGTGTTCCAGTTCAGCATTCTGAGGTAAGAAAAGACACAATTTCAAATAGAAAAATAAAAAGATAATTTGAACTGCAAAATATTTCCATTTTTACACATATTAGAAAATTCATTGCTAAGGAATCATTTGGAAAGAAAGAATTCATTGTGATATGCAGGAGTAACAACTTTTGAACTGCAATATGACTTTTTTCATATGGATTTATTAATTGCTGAAACAATTATTAAGGGAAATTTTTAAATAGGAATGTGGAAAATCACTTCTACAAAAAGGGTTTAAATAATTTGTTATTGATTCCTTACTGCAGATCTATGATACTCTGTTTTTTTCTTGCTTGCATAATTGCTTGGTTTTATACTTTTAAATCACGATGAACAATGTCCACCAAACTATTTTTTAATCCTTTGAAAACCATCAAAAGACTGTTCTGAAATTCTGTACTTTTGACCTAAAAACTAGTCAAAAACAGGTGGACTGAGTGAATGAATGAATGTGAAATTTAAGTGAGATTTGCTTACTTGAAATCTTCCTCCAGTTCAGTGTTTTAACTTCTTAATTTAATTCAATGCTGAGCAATTGTGTTTGATTTCTTATGCAGAAGAAGAAAGACCTAGAGTTATGAAAGGATCCAATATTTTCAATAAATATATTGATTAGTGTTACATGTGTGTTTATAGGGCCAGTATTGAAGGGGAGGAATGAAAAGTAGTCTGTGGGAACTTTGTGAAGAGCTGAAAGTTAGGACTTTTATATAAAATTATTTTGAATTGGTATTCTATTAAAACTGTCCCAATTTCCCCCCTTGCCTTCTTCTGCCCATCCTATCCCTCACTCCCACAGTCAATTTCCACAATGTTGTCCATGTCTGTGGGTCATTTATACTTGTTCTTTGTCTAGTCCCTTCCCCATCTTTTCCATGGTCAATATAGATTTTTTTGAGCTGATGGTTAATATAATCACATCTCATATAAGAAGTAAGCTATGGTGGCATTACTGAAAAAAAATTAGGGTAATTAGACAACCGTCTCCTGGCACCAGAGCTGGCCCAGTGCTTATGACATAGTGGGAGGCTGAGAATCCTCATTGATTGCATTTTCTTTCTTTCCAAATTCAAAATGTTCTGATCCTCACCTCTGCTCCCACAAGACAGAACCTCAGAAAAAGCTGCACCATAGAAGGTAGAAACATGAATATCCTGGAAAATTCTAGACCTCCTGCCAAGATGGAGACATAAGTAGATACACTTTGCCTCCTTGCACAACCAAAGGAAGGACAACAAATTTAAAATAAAAAATAACCAAAACTGACAGAAAATCAGACTGTATAGAAGTCCAACAACCAAGGAGTTAAAGAGGAAACATTCATCCAGACCAGTAGGAGGGGTAGACATGGGCAGCTGGGGTGGAGAGGACTTGTGGCAAGGCAGCAACTGGAGGACTACGTGGTCCCATATTTGTGTGTAGACAAACCAGGAGGAACAACTGGGAAGGGAAACAGAGCATACAACCCAGGGTCCCAGTGTGGGGAAATAAAGCCTCAAAACCCCTGACTGAAAAACCTGTCGGGGATGAGGTGGCTGGGGAAACTCCCAGCCTCGCAGGAGAGTTTGTTGGAGAAATCCACAAGGCCCTAGAATGTACACAAACCTTTCTACTTGGGAATCAGCCCCAGAAGGGCCAAATTTGCTTGTACATAGTGGGAAAAGTGACTGAAAGTCAACCAAGAGAGGAGCTAGTAGTATTGTTCTCTCTCAGACCCCTCCACTGCATACAGCACCACAACACAGCCCTGTGGGTTGCCCCATCCTGGCAAATACCCAAGGCTCTGCCTCTTACTATGGAACAAGCACACCAAGACAAAAAATATGGCCCAAATGAAAAAAACAGATCAACACTCAAAAAAAAGGCAACTAATTGGCAAAAGAGATAGCCAACCTATCAGATGCACACTTTAAAACACTAGTAATCAGGATGCTAACAGACATGGCAGAGTATGGTCACAAAATGGAGGAAAAAGTGAAGGCTATGAACAGTGAAATAAAGGAAAATGTACAGGGAACCAACACCGACGAGAAGGAAAGCGGGACTCAAATCAATGATTTGGAGCAGAAGGAAGAAAAACATGCAACCAGAAAAGAATGAAGAAACAAGAATTCAAAAAAATTAGGAGATGCTTAGAAACCTCCAGGACAACCTTAAATGTTACAATCTTCTAATCATACAGGTGCCAGAAGGAGAAGAGGAAGAGCAAGAAATGGAAAACTTATTTGGACAAAAAATGAAGGAGAAATTCCCCAATCTGGCAAAGCAAATAGACTTCCAGGAAGTCCAGTAAGCTCAGTGAGTCCCAAAGAATTTGGACCCAAAGAAGCACACACCAAGGCACACCGTAATTACATTTACGAAGATGAAAGATAAGAAAAAAATCTTAAAAGTAACAAGAGAAAGGGAGACAGTTACCACAAAGTTGTTCCCACAACACTATCAGTGGATTCCTCAAAAGAAATGTTACAGGCAAGAAGGGGCTGTAAGGAAGTATTCCAAGTCATCAATGGCAAAGACCCACACCCAAGATTATTCTAGCCAGCAAAGCTTTCATTTAGAATGGAAGGGCAGATAAAGTGATTCCCAGATAAGGTCAAGTTAAAGGAGTTCATCATCAGTAAGCCATTATTATATGAAATGTTAAAGGGACTTATCTAAGAAAAAGAAGTAGATCAACAGTATAAACAGTAAAATGACAATAAACTCACAACTATCAGTAACCTAATCTAAAAAAGCCAAAAATGAACTAAGCAAACAAGTAAAAAACGAACAGATTCACAGAAATAGAGATCACATGGAGGGTTATTCATGGGGAGGGGATGGGGAAGAATGGGGGAAAAGGTACAGGGGATAAGAAGCATAAATCGTGGGTACAAAATAGGGGAAATTTAAGAATAGTATGGGAAATGGAGAAGTCAAAGAACTTCTATGTATGACCCATGGACATTAACTAAGGTTGGGGAATGATGGTGAGAGGAGGGTACAGTGCAGGGAAGAATACAAAGGAGAAAAATGGGACAACTGTAATAGCAAAATTAATAAAATACATTTAAAAAAGAAGGTAGAGACAGAAGGGGAGGAAATCGACACATTTTTTTCCTGTCACATTCTACATAGTTATAAACATTACCATCCACAACCTCCTCAACAAAAACCCTACCTGTTATTATTACATTGTAAATGGGTTTGGGAAAGTGTTAATGAGTACATGCAAACTGATTTATTTAGCAGGAACAGTGGTAAGGAAAAAATAGGGCAATTAAGAGACTAGAAGCAAGGAAAACTATATGGAAACTTATAATAGTTTAGACAAAAGTTGAGGAGAGCCTAGATAGAAAGGAAGGGAGAGATTCAGATATTTTTCCTAAATTTATTGAATTTATAGGGGTGATATTTGTTAATCAATTTATATAGGTTTCAAGTGTACAATTCTCTAATACATCATTTGTATATTGTACTTTATCAAGTCTCTTTCCGTCACCATTTATCCACAATTTGATAATACATCATCTGTATATTGTACCCATGTCAAACCTCTTTCCATCACCATTTATCCACCCTTCACCTTCTTCTATCTCCCTTCAACCCCCTCCCCTGGTATTCACCATACCATTGTCTGTCTATGAAGATTTTTTTGCTTAATCCATTCTTTTTTATCCTTCCCCCCAACACCTCCCGGCTGACCATTGTCAGTCTGTTCTCTGTATCTATGAGTCCATTTCTATTTTGTTAATTTATTGTGTTCATTAGACTCCACATATAAGTGAAACTGTATGTATTTGTCTTTCTATGACTAAAATATTTCAATTAACATAATAATCCCTAGGTTCATGCAGGAACTTGCAAAAGGTAAGATTTCCTTATTTTTTTATGATTGAACAGTATTTCATTGTGTAAATGGACCACAACTATTTATCCATTTGTCTACGTATAGGCACTTGAGCTACTCCAAATCTTGGTTATCGTAATTTGTGCTACAATGAGTATAGAGGTGCAAATATTCTTTCAAATAAGTGGTTTGGGTTTCTTTGGATATATACACATAAGTAGAATCGCTGGGTCACAAGGCAGTTTTATTTTTAATTTTTTGTGGAAATTATACTATTTTTAACAGTGGGTTCCCTTTTCTCCAAATCCTCACTAAAACTTATTGTTTGTTGTTTTACTTATGATAGCCATTCTGATAGGTGTGAGGTGATATCTTATTGTGGTTTCTATTGGCCACCTATATGTCCTCTTTGGAGAAGTGCCGTTCATGTCCTTTGTCCAATTTTTAATTGGAATCTCTCTCTGTTTTTTTTTTTTTTTTGTATTGAGTTGTATAAGTTCTTTATCAACTTTGGATATTAACCCCTCATCAGATGTATCATTGGCAAATATGTACTTCATTTTAGTGGGTTGTTCTTTCCTGTTGATTTCCTTTGTTGCACACAAAAAAATTGAGTTTGATGTAGTACTGTTTGTTTATTGTTTCTTTTCTTTCCCTTGCCGAAGAAGATATATCATAAAAAATATAGCTATGAGAAATGTCTGAGATTTTACTGCCTCTATTTTCTTCAAGGATCTTTATGGTTTTGAGGCTAACATTTACTTAAGTGTTTAATCAATTTTTAGTTTGTTCTTGTGTATGGTGTAACAAGGTGATTTATTCTCATTTTTTTGCACATCGGTTTAATTTTTTCCAGCACCATTTATAGAATGTACAGTCTTTTTAGTCTATTGTATGTTCTTGTGTATTTTTGTCAAATATTAATTGACTAGAAAGGCATGGTTTTATTTCTGGGCTCTCTATTGTGCTCCATTGATCTTTATGTCTGTTTTAAGGCCAATACCATGCTGTTTTGATTACTATGGCCTTGTAATATATTCTGATCAGGTAGCATGATTCCTCCATCTTTGTTCTTCATTCAGTATTTCTGTGGCTACTTGGGGTCTCCTGTGGTTTCATATAATTTTTGCATTATTTCTTTTAATTTTGTCAAATATGCCATTGGCTTCTTGGTAGGAATTCCATTGGATCCATGTATTACTTTGGGTATTATGGAAATTTAATGATGTTAATTCTTCCTATTCATGAGCATGGTATATGCTTCCTCTATTTTGTGTCTTCTTCAATTGTTTTCTTCAGTAACTTATAATTTTCCTTTTTAAAAAATGTTATCTAATTATTTTTACAGAGATGGGACAGAAGGGAGAAAGAGAGTAAGAGAAACATCAATGTGTGAGAGATACTTTAATTGGTTGCCTCTCACATGCCCCTAACTGGGGACCTGGGCCCCAACCCAGGCATGTTCCCTGACTGGGTTTCAATCTGCTCACCTTTTGGTTCACTGGCCAGGGTTCCATCCACTGAGTGACACCAGACAGGGCAGTGTCTTATGATTTTTCAAGTACAGGTCTTTTATATCCTTGATGAAATTTATTCCTGGAATTTTTGCATAATTATTTTCATTTCTTTTTTTAGTGTTGTTCAAGTACAGTTGCATCCATTTCACCCCACCACGCCTCATCATCCCACCCATCCCTGCCTCCCACCCTCAAACCCACCCCTTTGGCTTTGTCCATGTGTCCTTTATACATGTTCCTTGATGGCCTTTCCCCTATTATCCCCTATTAATCTTCTCCTCCCTTCTCTCTGGTTACTGTCAGTTTGTTCTTTTGTTCTTACTGTCTCTGGTTGTATTTTGCTTCCTTGCTTGCTTGTTTATTTTGTTGATTAGGTTCCACTTATAGGTGAGATTATGTGGTATTTCTCTTTCACTGCTTGACTTATTTCACTTAGCATAATGCTTTCTAGTTTGACTCATGCTGTCATGAAGGGTAGGAGCTTCTTTCTGCTGGGTAGGTAGTATTCCATTGTGTAAATGCACCGTAGTTTTCTGATCCACTCATTTACTGATGAGCACTTAGGGTGTTTCCAGCACTTGGCTTTTATAAATTGTGCTGCTATGAACATTAGCATGCGTAGGTTCTTTCGAATTTGTGTTTCAGGATCCTTAATGTATGAAAAGCTTCTTTATGGCTAAAGAAAACATCATTAAAATGAAAAGAGAACCACTTATATAGGAAAATATATTTGCCAATGATACCTCAGACAAGGGTTTGATCTCCAGATTATACAAAAAACTCACATGACTCCACTCCATGAAGACAAACAACCCAATAAAAAGCAGGCAAAGGACTTGAATAGACACTTTTCCAAGGAAGACATACAGAGGGCCCAGAGGTATGAAAGAGTGCTCAGCATCGCTAGCCATCAAAGAGATGCAAATTAAAACCACAATGAGATACCACCTCACAAGGGTGAGAATGGTCATCATAAACAAATCAGCAAATGACAAGTGCCAGAGAGATTGTGGAGAAAAGAGATGCCTAGCACACTGTTGGTGGGAATGCCGACTGGTACAGCCAGTGTGGAAGACAGTATGAAATTTCCTCAAAAAACAAAAAAAAAAATGGAATTGCCTTTTGACCCAGTTATGCGCTCCAGGAATGCCTCTTGTGTTGGTTATGTGAGTTTGTCTGTTGTAATTGGGTCTTGATTGCTGTTGGGCTGTCTGCACATGGGATTGTCCCTCAGTCTGACTGACTGTGAGCATCAACCCAGACCAGAGTATACAGACTGCTGACCCCATGAAATTAAGTTTGCATCGACAAGGTCTGGTGCCTGATGAGATCTCCCTTGGGATTTGCTGTTTGTGAAGCTAATTTTATCCTATTTGGATATTGTCTGAATATCACTACTGAGTGTGTTGGTTCTGTGGCCTTTGGGGATTGTATCTGGTGCAAAACAGTATCAGACATTTCCTGTGATTGGCCCTTGGCAACCTGTTTGGAGCTACAAAGTCATCTGTCATTTGTGGCTGTCTCTACTAGGCCTTGGTTTGTGTGAGAAGGATCACAATGGACCCCAATGTCAGCTTCCACCTGTAATGAGCTTGGGGGCAGGTCAGCAAAAGGACTAAAACACCCTGATATGTGGCTTTATCTGCCTCCAACTGCTGGATGCCTGTTAGTCTCAGTCACTGAAACAGCCTTTGGCAGTACTTGAGTACATGAGGTTGGTTCTCAGTGGATCAGCAGGTAGAGGCAAGTGGTGTTTAGCATACTGATATAGGTTCCAAGATGGTGCCAGAGCTGGGTCTGAAGCTACTCAGCAAATGTTCCAATGTATAGCAACTCTAGCTGCCCTACACTGGGTACCTGCAGACATTTGTGGCTTAAGCAGACCAAAATTTGTCTATGCGAAGGGAAGGCTCTACACCAATCCATAGCATGAGGGAAAAAATGGCCCCAATCTTAGAATCACACAAGTCAGTCTGTCCCAATTTCTGACAGATTCCTAGTTTGCATGGCAGGGCCACTGGAATTTTGAGTGGGGCCACCAGGTGTCATAGGGTGGGATTAGTGATCTCTTGTGCAGGGGAAGAACCACCATTCAGGTTCACGGGAAAATTAATGGAATGACTCCTGCTATAAAGCCACACAGCTCAGTAACTGACATCCACTAAATCTGCTTGACTTCTATACCCAGGGCCAGGCAGGTGGTTCCACAGGTTGGGGCAACAGGGAGTACTGAGTTTGGGCTTATTGTATTCCCCAAGGTGGAGGGGAGTTCTCCACCCAAGAAATTTGTCATCTGTGGTGTGGGAGAAGGACTCAACAGAAGGATCCTGGCGGCTGTCCTTTCAGTTCTGTCTCAAGAGCCATAAACCTCAGTCTCTCCTCATATGACTCTAATGCCCTCCTTCCACCAGAGCCCAGGGCGAGTGGCTATGAATGAGATTTTGTGTGTTGGCCCTTGAAGATGCCACCTGTGTCTTTAGCAGACTCCTGTTTCTCCTTGTGTAGAGAATCCCTGCTGATTTTCACAATAAGGTGTTATGTGTTCATTTCTTTCTGGCTCTGGTGTTCTGGGCTGGGGAAACTGATGTGAAGTTGAGACTGATGTGAAGTTGAGACATTCCACTTCACAGAGGAATGTCTTCAGCTGAGATATCACTCTGGAATCTTGGCTACTGCCCACCTGTGAGGGGCAAAGCCAGCCTTGTTTATATCTCTGCCCTTCTCACCAGTCTCGATGTGCCTTCTTTAAATCCATGGTTATAATACTTCTGTTCATCTAGTCTTCAGTTGGTTATTCAGGTTGATTATTCTATATATCACTTGTAATTTTACTTTTGTCCTGGGAAGAAGCAAGTGTACCTCCCATTTACTTTGCCACCTGGACCTCCCCATAGATCTTTTAATGAGAAGATACATTGGCTTAAATAATCTGAGAAAAGTACTAGTGTATAACATCTCAATGAAGTATTTATGGTTTGGTCTTCTCTATGGAGGGCAAACCTAATGTAACTACAAGAAAATGTTTGGCTCTAAAGAGCAATAAAGTAGTTACTGGTGTTTAAACCATTGCCCAATGACAAAGTATACTGGAAAGAGTTAAAAAATGCTATTTTTCAGTCATCACTATCTTAATGACAAAAGAAGCCCTATATTTTAAGATACTATAAGAAGAAGCAGCCTAAGTGCCCATCAGTAAATGAATGGATCAAAAAACTGTGGTACATTTGCACAATGGAATACTATGCAACAGAAAGAAAGAAGGAACTCCTACCCTTTGCAACAGCATGGATGGACTGGGATAGCATTATACTAAGTGAAATAAGCCAGGTAGTGAAAAAGAAATACCATATGATCTCATCTATAAGTGGAGCCTAATCAACAAAACATAGAAGCAAGCAAAATATAACCAGAGATGTTGGAATAAAGAACAAACTGATGGTAACCAGAAAGGAGGGTGGAGGGGATTAATGGGGGAAAGAGGGAGAAGGAACATCAAGGAGCATGTATAAAGAACCCATGGACAAAGACAAAGGGGAGTAGCATTGAGGGTGGGAAGTGGGGGTGGGTGGAATGGGGGAGAGTGGTGGGGAAAAAGGGGGCAACTGTATTTGAACAACAATAATTTTTTAAAGACTTGAAGATTTTAAAAACCGAAGAGATCAGAAGTTAATAACCTCATTAACATGTTACAATAACATGTATGTTGGGTAAACAATCTTGAGAAGTTTTCAATATTGGAGATAAGAATGATAATTACAAACAGGCTAAATATTTTGCAACTATTTTCTGCCTTCTTAAACAGCCCATAAGGGCACTCAACCTTATACATCTGATATTAGGGGAAAAATGAAAACATTACTATGTCCATTTCCCTTATTATATGGCTTACAAAATCATCAGAATAAACCTTTAAGCCATGGCTAAAAACATAATTGTCCTAAAACACTCTTTTTTTATGTTTTGTTGGGATTGTGATATGACATGTAAGGATATTCAGTTGTGCTTTAACAAAATACTATTTTATAATATAAAATTACTTTTGAACCAGGAGATTTGGCCACTCTGTTCTTTTTTCTGTGCTTTGAATTATTTTCATACCCTTCGGCATGATTTTCTTTTGATTATGTAGTATAATTTAAAGATTGATGACACAGTGTGTGCTTGAGAAGATATTTTGCATATTTAGTTGTGCATGTACACACACATTCATAAAAGTTAATGTATGTAAAACAAATTTAATTTTAAATGGTCAAACTAACCCTTCTCAACTCTTATTGACCTTCTCATCTGCAGTCTTACATGTCCTTAACTCAAACTGGAAAAAGAAGAGTAAGGAAAACCACAAAATGCTATCAATGACTTGGTAGTGAGGATGATAACAAGAGAGAGAGAACTAAGTTCTACTCTTGCAGTGGCATTGAAGAGTGTAGCCAGACATTTCTGGGGAATAAATAGAGGCTCAATACTAATTATTAAGTAGGAAAGATGGCATTTACTTTGCTTTTATCCTCCTGTTTCAAATGCTGATGATCCCAATCTTGTGATATTCAAATGAGAGGATGAATACTAAAGTATTTTGCAAACTAAAGTACCATAAATTCTAGGAATGTTATACATTTGGTTCTAGGTAACAACATTTCAAAAGATATAGGAATTTTCATCTCACCATCCCAGATTTAGTTTCTAAGCTACCCACACATCGCTTTGAAAATGGTAGCATTAAGATGTTTCACTTTTATTATATAACTAGCTAGAAGAACTATGAAATTAACTAATAAAACGTTCTTGCTGCCTAAGTAATCTTCCAAGTAGAAGCACTTATTTTCACCCACAAAAGGATCTCTTCTTACACTTCTACAAAAGTTTTCTAAAGAAAAATAAAATATAATAAATCTGAAAGAAAGAAATATAAAATGTTGAAAAGACATATCCTCTAAACTGTAAATTGAAGAGGCAATTGAAAATTATAAATTAAAAATTATTGGAGTCTTAGTGAAGTGATTATATGAACAATTATTAAATGAGCCCCTTCTTATGGGGTTATTTCCCTTTTTTCTCATAACATATTTTATGTGCAGTTGTAACATGTCCTTTCTTTTCCTATACATTATTCTGGCTTATCCTTTGAAATCTCAAATATTAGTATTGCAGACTTTTAAAAGTGAATGTGAATTTAGAGATTACCCAGTGAGAGAGTAACACCCATCTACAATGTAAGCATTGCAAATGTACAGTCTAGTTTGTACTTATACTTGTATTCCCAAACCTAGTACCTTGTAAACAATGTATAGTAGATGTTTATAGAAAAGAAAATTGAGCTCAAAACAGATTGAGGCTTGCTTGATTTTACAAAACTAGCATCTAGACCTTCACTTCTAGCTTAGTGTTTTGCCTACATCATACCATATTGAGTCTCCTCAAACATCTGGTATAACCTTCAACTCTGTAAAATTTAGGTTCAGAATGATATTTCTTTGGTTATGAATGTATAACACACTGAATTTATAACTCTCGAATCTGATTATACTGATACATACTTGAAAGATTAGAAACTATACTTATTTCATTTGGCTTTCACATTCACAATGTTTGATTACAATATTTATCTATTTAAATTCAAAACCAAGGCAAAAGAAACAAAATTAGATGACTAAAATAATAAAAAGGGATAGTTGTCCTCTGAACAGCAGGTATTTAATCGCCATATCTAAAACTATTTAAGATTCACAAGAAATTTATTACTTATCTTGCCAACAATGAAAGCTAAAGAAAAAATTCTCTAGAATAAAATTACGCAAAAGAATCATTGCTGGCTTCTATTCTGGTGAGGAGTAAAAGCATTTAATTAAGGGAGTAATATATACAAAAATACATGTGCAGATAGTTAATTTAAAGCAGGTGGTAATAGAAGTATTGTATCTCCCTGTATCTTAATTGTCTCAAATTTTTACCATTTCAAACTTGACAGTTTTCATAGAAAAAGCTTGCCATTGTTTTTTAATATATTTTATTGATTATGCAATTACAGTTGTCCCATTTCCCCCCCCTTCATTCCCCTCACCCTGCACAACCATCCCCCACCATTTCCCTCCTTTCATTCATGTCCATGTGTCACAAGTTCTTTTAGATTCTATATTTCCCATGCTATTCTTGCTCTCCCCCTATTTTCTACCTACCATCTATGCAAATTATTCTCTGTACCTTCTCCCCCCTTCTCCTCCTCCCACTCCCCTGTTGCTAACCCTCCATGTGATTTTCATTTCTATGGTTCCACTCCTGATCTAGCTGTCCTCTTAGTTTGCTTTTGTTTTAGGTGTGGTCGTTAATAAGTGTGAGTTTGCTGTCCTTTCACTGTTCATATTTTTTATCTTCTTTTTTCTTAGATAAGTCCCTTTGACATTTCATATAATAAGGGCTTGGTGATGATGAACTCCTTGAAATTGACCTTATCTGAGAAGCACTTTATCTGCCCTTCCATTCTAAATGAAAGCCTTGCTGGATAAAGCAATATTGGATGCGGGTCTTTGGATTACATTACTTGGAATACTTCTTTCCAGCCCCTTCTTGCCTGAAAGGTCTCTTTTGAGAAATCAAGTGACAGTCTGATGGGAACTCCTCTGTAGGTGACTGTCCCCTTATCTCTTGCTGCTCCTAGAATTCTCTCCTTCATTTTCATCTTGGCTAATGTAATTATGATGTGCCTTGGTGTGTTCCTTCTTGGGTCCAAATTCTTTGGGAATCTCTGAGTTTCCTGGATTTTCTGGAAGTCTGTTTCCTTTGCCAGACTGGGGAAGTTCTCCTTTATTGTTTGTTCAAATAAGTTTTTCACTCATGGCTCTTCTTCCCCTTCTGGTACCCCTATAATTTGGATGTTGGAACGTTTAGACATGTCCTGGAGGTTCCTAAGCCTCTCGTCATTTTCTTGAATTCTTTTTTCTTCATTCTTTTCTGTTTGGTCATTTCTTCCTTCCTTCTGGTCCACTTCCTTGATTTGAGTCCCAGTTTCCTTTCCATCACTATTGGTTTCCTGTGCATTTCCCTTCATTTCAATTAGTTTAACCTTCATTTGTTCCTTTAACTTGTGACTAAAATCAACCAGTTCTATGAGCATTCTGATCACCAGTATTTTGAACTGTGCATCTGATAGGTGGGCTAGTTGTTGGTCGCTTAGAGTTATTGGCTCTGGTGCTTTGAGTTCTTCTTGAGACATAACGTTTTGGTCTGTTCACACCTGTTACGTATGCGTTTCAGAGCCCTAGGTGTTCACCAGGGTAGGGCGACCCAGTTGCTTGGTTGGAACTTCATCCAGTTCTGCTATATGTGGGGGCAGGGTCAAAAAGGGACAAATGCGGTCCCTTCTGATGCTCTTGCAAGCCACTGGAGCCTGCATGGTCTGTCTCACTGCTCACTCCTTTGCCTGGTTTATCTGCATGCAAATGTATGACCACATCTGCCTGCCACCTTGCACCCTCACTGGGTGTGCCTGTTGCAACCGCATGCCTGGGATCTGCCAACTACCACCTGCACCCACCTCTGTAGGTCTGGCCAAGTTTTCCTGCACAACCCGGATCCACTAGCCACTGGCTCCACCCCTCTTTCGGGTCTGGCTGAATGGGTCATTGTTGTCGGAGTTTAGTACAGTTCAATTTCCTGTGTTTTGGTTGTGTTTTTGTTACTAAAACTTTGTTGTCTTTAAACTTGGTTTTTCAAGGAGGCACAGTGTTTCCACCTATGCCTCCATCTTGGCCGGAAGTCCACTTGCCATTGTTTTATACTTACAAAAATACTGCCATGTAACTCATGGTGCCCATATTTAATTTTTAATTCATTTAGACATAAGAGAAAGTAGTGTATACAGGTTGGTAACAGCCACATGGCTGGTACTGGCCTTAAACACATCTGGTACATGACCTTAAACACATCTTTCCAGCCCCCTCTTGTCTGTAAGGTTTCTTTTGAGAAAACAGCTTATAATCTACTGGGAACCCCTTTGTAGGTAAATGTCTCCTTTTCTCTTGCTGCTTTTAAGATTCTCTCTTTATCTTTCATGTTGGGTAATGTAATTATGATGTGCTTTGGTGTGTTGCTTCTTAGATCCAACCTCTTTGGGACTCTCTGAGCTTCCTCGATTTCCTGGAAGTCTATTTCCTTTGCCAGATTGGGAAAGTTCTCCTTCATTATTTTTTCAAATAAGTTTTCAATTTATTTCTCTTCCTCTTCTCCTTCTGTCACTCCCGTGATTCAGATGTTAGAGTGCTTAAAGATGTCCTGGAGGTTCTTCAGCCTCTCCTCATTTTTTTAAATTATTGTTTCTTTCTTCAGTTCTGGTTGAATGTTTATTTCTTCCTTCTCATCCAAACTGTTGATTTGAGCTCTCCTTTCCTTCCCCTCACTGTTGGTTTTTAGTACATTTTCCTTTATTTAACTTTTCATAGCCTTCATTGTTTCCTTTATTTTGTGGCGATGCTCAAACAATTCTGTGAGCTTCCTCATTACCAGTGTTTTGAACAGCACATCTCATGCGTTAGCTATCTCTTCATAACGTAGTACTATTCTTTCCCAAAGCTTTGATCTGTTCTTTGATTTGTGCCATTTTTTCACACTTTTTTATTATTTAATTCTTTTTCAAGTACAGTTTTCTGTCTTGTATTCCAAATTCTGCCCCCCCAGTGCTCCTCACCTCCCTCCCATTTCCACCCCCCACCTTAGTTATTGTACATGTGTCCTTTATACTTGTTCTTGTGAGTCCTTCCCCTTTTCCCCTGTAATTCTCTCCCCTCTTCACTCTGGACACTGTCAGCACATTCTGTATTTCAGTGTCTTTGGTCACATTTTGCTTGCTTGTTTGCTTTGTTGTTTGGATTCCTGTTAATGGTGATATCATATGGTATTTGTCTTTCACCGCCTGCCTCATTTTGATCACCATAATGCTTTCCAGTTCCATCCATGATACTGCAAAGGATAGGAGTTCCTTCTTCCTTTCTGCAGCATAGAATTCCATTGTGTAAACGTACCATAGTTTTTGGATCCAGTCATTGACAGATGGGCATCTAGGTTGCTTCCAACTTTTGGCTATCATAAATCGAGCTGCTATGAACATCGGGGTGCATAGGTTCTTTTGGATTGGTGTTTCAGGGTTCTTAGGATATACTCCTAATAGTGGAATTGCTGGGTCAAAAGGCAGGTTCATTTTTAGTTTTCTTAGAAAATTCCATACTGTTTTCCAGAGTGGTTGTACCAGTCTGCAATCCTACCGACACTAAACTGGAGTTTCCCCACAACCTCTCCAACACTTGTTGTTTGTTTCTTAGTTTATGATAGCCATTCTGACTAGTGTTAAGTGGTATCTCATTATGGTTTTAATTTGTGTCTCTCTGATAGCTAGTGATATCGAGCATCTATCCATGTGTCTCTGGATACTCTCTATGTCCTCCTTGGTGAAGTGTCTGTTCAAGTGCTTTGCCCATTTTTTAATTGGGTTGCTCGTCTTCCTTGACTGGAGTCGTGTGAGTTCCTTGTATATTTTAGAGATTAAACCTTTCTCTGAGGTATCATTGGCAAATATGTTTTCCCAAGCTGTTGCTTCTCTTTTTATCTTGATACTGTTTTCCTTAGCCATGCAGAAGCTTTTAAGTTTGATGAGATCCGATTTGTTTATTCTTTCCTTTATGGCCTTTGCTCTAGGGGAAGTATCAGTAAAAATGTTGCTACGTGAAATATCAGATTTTCCTCCCAATGTTCTCCTCTAGGGCTTTAATGGTTTTGTGGCTTATATTTATTTAAGTCTTTTATCCACCTTGAATTAATTTTTGTGTATGGTGTAAGTTGGTGCTCGAGTTTCATTTTTTTGCATGTGGCTGTCGTTTCCCAACACCATTTGTTTAAGAGGCTATCTTTACTCCATTTTAAGTTACTGCCCCCTTTGTCGAATATTAATTGATTGTTGAGATTCAGGTTTATTTGTGCTCTCTGTTCTAGTCCATTGGTCTATGTGCCTGTTTTTATGCCAGTACCAGGCTGTTTTGATTACAGTGGCCCTGTAATACAGGTTGATATCAGGTATTGTAATCCTTCCTACTTTTTCTTCTTTCTTAACATTGCAGCTGCTATTCAGGTTCATTTATGGTTCCATATAGATTTTTGAAGTGTTTGTTCTATGTCTGTGAAATATGCCATTGGTACTTTAATAGGTATGGCATTAAATCTGTAAATTGCTTTGGGTAGTATGGACATTTTGATGATGTTAATTTTTCCAATCCATGAACATGGTATATGTTTTCATCTGTTTCTGTCTTCCTTGATTTTTTTCTTCAGTGTTGTGTAGTTTTCTGTATACAGGTCTTTTACCTCCTTGGTTAGGTTTATTCCCAGATATTTTATTTTTGTTTTTGCTATATCGAATGGGATATTTTTTTCTTGATTTCTGCTTCTTCTGTTTCATTGTTGGTATACAAAAATGCCTTTGATTTCTGGATATTGACTTTGTATCCCGTGGTTTTGCCAAATTCATTTATTAGTTTTAGCAGTTTTTTGGTAGAGGCTATGGGATTTTCCATGTACACTATCATGTCATCTGCAAACAATGCCAGTTTTGTTCCTCCTTTCCGATTTGGATGCCTTTTATTTCCTTTCCTTGTCTGATCACTGTGGGTAGAACTTCCAATACTATATTGAATAGAAGAGGTAAAAGTGGATAACCTTGTCTTGTTCTTGATCTTAGTGGAAAAGCTTTTAGTGTTTGCCCATTGAATATGATGTTGGCTGTAGGTCTTTCATATATGGCCTTTATTATATTGAGGCATGCTCCCTCTATTCACATTTTGCTGAGTACCTTTATCATAAATAGGTGTTGTACCTTATGATAAGCTTTTTCTGCGTCTTTTGATATGATCATGTGGTTTTTGTCTTTGCTTTTGTTTATGTGGTGTATTATATTTACTGATTTGTGGATATTGAACCATCCTTGCATCCCTGGGATGAATCCCACTTGGTCGTGGTGTATGATCTTTTTGATGTATTGTTGGATGCAATTTGACAATATTTTATTGAGGATTATAGTGTTTATGTTCATCAGCGATATTGGCCTGAAGTTTTCTTTCTTTGTTGTGTCTCTGTTTGGCTTCAGAATTAGGATGATGCTGGCTTCATAAAAAGAGTTGGGGAGTTTTCCCTCCTTTTGGATTTTTTGGAATAGTCTGTGAAGAATCGGGGTTAGTTCTTCCTTTAAAGCTTTGTACAATTCTCCTGTGAAACCATCTGGACCAGGGCTTTTGTGCAATGGGAGTTTTTTTATTACATCTTCAATTTCATCTGCTGTTATTGGCCTGTTCAGGTTTTCTGCTTCTTTTTCAGTGAGTTTTGGAAGATTATATTTTTTCTAGAAATTTGTCCATTTCACCTAGGTTTTCAAGTTTCTTGGCATACAGCTCTACATAGTAATTTCTTACAATCCCTTCTATTTCTGTGGTATCAGTTGTAATATCTCCTTTAATTTCTGATTGTATTTATTTGGGTCCTCTCTCTTTTTATCTTGATGAGCCTACTTAAAGATTTGTCCATTTTGTTTATCTTTTTTAGAAAAAGAACAGCTCCTGGATTCATTGATCTTTAGAATTGTGCTTTTAGTCTCTATGTCATTTAATTCTGCTGTGATCTTGTTTATTCCTTCCTTCTACTTGCTCTGGTCCATCTTTGTTCTTATTCTTCCAGTTCTTGCAGGCGTTGGGTTAGGTTGTTTGTTTGAAATGTTTCTATGTTCTTTTGGTGAGCCTGTATTGCTATGAACTTACCTCCCAGGAATGCCTTCACTGTGTCCCATAAGTTTTGGGTTGTTGTTAGTTCATTTTCATTTGTTTCCAGGAACTTTTTGATTTCTTTCCTAATTTCATTCTTGATTCATTTGTTGTTTAATAGCATGCCATTCAGTATCCATGATTTTGGATGTTTTGGGCTATTTCTTGTGGGGTGACTTTCCAATTTCAGTCCCTTGTAATCATAGAAAATGCTTAGTATGATTTCTATTTTCCTAAATTTGGTGAGTCTTGTTTTGTGTCCTATCATGGCGTCTATCTTTGAAAATGTTCCGTGTGCATTTGAAAAGAATGTGTATTTAGCTTCTTTGGCATGAAGGGCTCTATATATATCAATTCGGAGCATTTCATCTAGAGTGTCGTTTAATGCTGCAATATCTTTGTTGATATTTTGTTTGGAAGTTCTGTCCATTTTTGACAGTGGGGTGTTAAAATCCCCTACTATAATTGTGTTGCTGTCAATATCTTTCCTTAGGTACTCTAGGATTTTTCTTATATATTTAAGTGCTCCTTTGTTGGGTGCATATATATTTACGATGTTAATGTCTTCTTGGTGGATTCTTCCCTTCAGTAATATGAAGTGACCTTCTGGGTCTCTCTTTATGGCCCTGTTTTTGAAGTCTATTTTGTCTGACATGAGAATTACTACCCGAGCTTTTTTTCTTGTCCATTTGCTTGGAAAATATGTTTCCATCCTTTCACTTTTTGTTTGTGGAGGTCTTTTGACCTGAGGTGGGTCTCTTGTAGGCAGCATATGTGTGGGTCATGCTTTCTATTCCATTCAGCTATTCTATGTCTTTTAATTGGTGCATTTAATCTATTTACATTTAAGGTTTTTATTGAAATGTAGTTATTCATTGCCATTTATGTACCTGTGTTCCTCTCCGTCTCTCTCATTTCCTTCCTTTCCTTAAAGCAGCCCTTTTAGTAATTCTTGTAGAACTGGTTTGGTGAAGGTGTATTCTTTTAGACTTCTTTTGTCTTGGAAGCTCTTTATTTGGCCTTCTATCTTGATTGAGATCCTTGCTGGATAATGTAGCCTTCGTTCTATGCCTCTGTTTCTCATTACTTGGAATATTTCTTGCCATTCTCTTCTTGCTTGGAATGTTTCCTTTGAGAAGTCAGTAGCCAACCTTATTGGGGCCCCGTTGTATGTTACTTCCTTTTTCTTCCTTGTTGCCTTCAGGATTCTCTCTTTGTCTTGGAGTTTTGCCATTTTAATGATGATGTGTCTTCCAGTAGGCCTCTTTGTTTTCCACCTGCTTGGGACTCTCTTTGATTCCTGGATTCATTTGACCTTATCTGTCCTCAACTTAGGGAACTTTTTTGTTATTACTCTTTCAAGTAGGTTTTCTTTCCTTGTTCTTCTTCCTCTCCTTCTTGTATTCCTATTATTCAGATATTATTACATTTCACATCGTCTTGCATTTCTCTTAAGTTCTCCTCATTTTTTTCTGATTCTCTTTTCCCTTACTTGGTCCATCTGGGAGATTTTTTGTATCCGGTCTTCAATCTCACTTATGTGATCTTCCGCCTCATTGATCCTATTCTTCATACCTTCTTCTGTGTTCTTCAGTTCAGAAATTGTATTCTTCATTTCCTCTTGGCCTTTACTGATGATTTCTATTTCCTTTTTCATGTTGGTATAGTTTGCAGAGAGTCACTGTAGCTCCCCTGTAGATTCTGGTAGCTCTTTGTAAGCTCTTTGAATTTCCTGATAACCAGTGCTTTGAATTCAATATCTGATAGTTCACTCGCATCTATTTCATCCAACATTCTTTCTGGGACTTCCTCCTTTTCTTTCATTTGGGGATTGTTTCTTTGTCTTCCCATTGTTTGTGATGCTCTTCTTGTTGGCCTCAGCTTCTTAAATTGATGTGTTCTGGTTCCCTCAGTTTCTGGTGTGAACTTCTGTGTAGGATAACTGTGAAATTCAGTGGTGCAGTCTCCTGCAGTTATCTTGGTGTTCTCCACTTCCACCTACTCCTTTGTTCTGGAGTCCTTGCCAACCTGCAGCTGTCTGGTTCCTCTGTCACGCTCTCTGGTTTCTTATTTTCATAAATATTTGGGAATTTTTGGTTGACTATGCTGTTCTTCAGTAGATCCGCCTGGGTTTTCTACCAGATTCAAGGGAGCTGGGTTCCCTCCGAGCTACTGTGTCACCATCCTCCTTATTTAGACCATTTTTTTTCGTGGTTTACCTGTTATGTAGTGAGGGGCAGGAGGTAGGTGTGTAGCAGGGCAGGGCAACACAAGACACTGTATTGTGACACTGTCAGTGGGAGAGGGCTCCAAGAGGGAACAGAGCTGTTTGCTCTGCTCTCTGCCTGTGCAGGCAGCTTTCAGTCACTTCCAGGGCTTCTGAGAGGCAAATCGGGTCCTTCTGGTGCTGAATATTGGGTGGGTGGTTTTACGTATGTTCTAAGGCCTGTGGGTCTCTCCAAGGAACTCTACTGTGAGGCTAGGAGTTTTACTTGATGCCACAATCCTCACAGGTTTTTTCAGTAAGAGGTTTTGAGGCTTTATTTTCCTACACTGTAACCTTGAGTTGTGTGGTCTATCTGTCTTTCCATTTGCTCCTCCTGGTTTATCTGCATGTAAATGTGGGACCACCCACTCTGCCAGCTGCCACCTCCCCCGGTCCACTAGCTGCTGCCTTCCCACAAATCCTCTCCTATAGGAGACTGTTCTGCATGCTGTGGGCCCAGCTCCCACTCAGAGATGCACAGGACCCACGGCCATGGATATGTTCTCCTGTGGGGAATCAGACCTGCCATGTACTTAGGCCACTTTGAGTCTTGCTTTTTGCTAAAAACTCCCTCACCCTGAATCGAGACAACAAATGCTTACTATAACTTCCTAAAATCCATGCTAAAACTTCAAAGGATGAGTGTAACTGGTTCAATCACTTTTGCCTTTTCATTTGCAAATATCCTCCTTCTGTGATGTGATTAGCAGCATTGGCTCCTTTGTTTTCTGTAAAAGGTAACCACTGAAAGCAACCTATACATAGTAAATGAGGACCATCATGTAATGTGAAGAGAAACCCAATAAAGGCTGGTCATGGCAAGGGTCAAGGGTTTTGCTCCCCTTGAGAGAAAAGCCATGCTGTCCCTTTTCCTCCACTGGACTTGGTATTCCCTGTGAATGTCTCATTTCATCGATAATGACACAGACACTGCAGGGCCGTGTCTGCATCACTCTCCACGCCAGCTGCCAGACTCCACCTCTCCTAATGGTCTGGGGGAATGTTTCTTCTTTAACTACTTGGTTGTCGGATTTCCATACAGTTCAGTTTTCTGGCAGTTCTGGTTGTTTTTTTAAATATATTTTATTGATTATGCCATTACATTTGTTCTATTTCCCCCCTTCATTCCCCTCCACCCTGCACACCCCTCCCCCACCATTCCCCCCTTTAGTTTATGACCATGTGTCTCAAATACTTCAGATACTATATTTCCCCTACCATTCTTGCCCTACCCCCTATCTATTTTCTACCTACCATCTATGCTACTTATACTCTGTACCTTCTCCTCCCTTCTCCTCCTCCCACTCCCCTGTTCCTAACCCTCCATGTGATCTTCATTTCTATGGTTCTGCTCCTGATCTAGCTGTCCTCATGGTTTGCTTTTGTTTTAGGTATGGTTGTTAATAAATGTGAGTTTGCTGTCCTTTCACTGTTCATATTTTTTATCTTCTTTTTTTCTTAGATAAGTCCTTTTAACATTTCATATAATAAGGGCTTGGTGATGATGAACTCCTTGAACTTGACCTTATCTGAGAAGCACTTTATCTGTCCTTCCATTCTAAATGAAAGCTTTGCTGGATAGAGCAATCTTGGTTGTAGGTCTTTGGATTTCATGACTTGGAATATTTCTTTCCAGCCCCTTCTTGCCTGTAAGGTCTCTTTTGAGATATCAGCTGACAGTCTGATGGGAAGTCCTTTGTAGGTGATGTCCCCTTATCTCTTGCTGCTTCTAGGATTCTCTCCTTCATTTTCATCTTGGCTAATGTAATTATGATGTGCCTTCGTGTGTTCCTTCTTGGGTCCAACTTCTTTGGGACTCTCTGAGCTTCCTGGATTTCCTGTAAGTCTATTTCCTTTGCCAGATTAGGTAAGTTCTCCTTTATTATTTGTTCAAATAAGTTTTCCACTCCTGGCTGTTTCTTTTCCCCTTCTGGTACCCCTATAATTCGGATGTTGGAACGTTTAAAGATATCCTGGAAGTTCCTAATCCTCTCCTCATTTTTTTGAATTCTCGTAACTTCACTTTTTCCTGTTTGGGCATTTCTTCCTTCCAGTCTACCCCCTTGATTTGAGTCCCAGTTTCCTTTCCATCACTATTCGTTTCCTGTGTATTTCCCTTAATTTCAATTAATTTAGCTTTCATATGTTCCTCTAATTTGTGGCTAAAATCAACCAGTTCTGTGAGTATCCTGATTACCAGTGTCTTGAGTTGTGCATCTGAGAGGTTCGCTATTTCCTGGTCACTTGGAATTATCGGCTCTGGGGCTTTGAGTTCTTCTTGAGCCATATTTTGGTCTGTTCGTGCCTGTTACATATGAGGAGCAGAGCCCTAGATGTTCACCAGGGCCGGGCAACCCAGTCGCTGGGTTGTGAAGCTGTATGTTGGGGTGGGGCCTAAGGAATGCAATGGCATGCACCCTTTGCTTCCTCTCGCCGCCACCGCGGGCCTCTCGATTCGTCCCCCTGCTCGCAAATGTGCTTCTGCAGTCAGCCGCTGCTGGGTTAGTTGCTAGGGAATGCGTGGTCTGTCTCACTGCTCACTCCCGCTGTCTCCAGCCCTCACTGTGTCCCCCCCAATGCTACCCCGGATCCCTGGGTGCCTGGGGTCAGGGGATCTTTCCTTCCCAACCCTGCTCTGCTGCTGGCTCTTCCTCTCTTACCTGTCCTGTAGAACGGTTCATTATTGTTGGACTTCTGTATAGTTCAATTTTCTGTTCTTTGGCTGCATCTTTATTCTCCAAACCTTTGTTGTATTCAAACTTTGTTGTGGAAGAAGGCACAGTGTTTC
This sequence comes from Sturnira hondurensis, assembly GCF_014824575.4. Lineage (NCBI taxonomy): Eukaryota > Metazoa > Chordata > Mammalia > Chiroptera > Phyllostomidae > Sturnira > Sturnira hondurensis. Next base: position 69,503 of record NW_028098109.1, read on the forward strand.
CACCTACGCCTCCATCTTGGTGGAAGTCTGTTTTAATTTTAAATGCATGCTATACCTTATCAAATTCTTTTTCTGCATCTATTCATATGATCATGTGATTTTTGTCTTTACTTTTGTTTATGTGTCGTATTATGTTTATTGATTTATGATTATTATACTATCCTTGCATCCCTGGGATGAATCTCACTTGACCATGGTGTATGATCTTTTTGATGTGTTGCTGAATGTGTTTTGCCAATATTATATTGAGGATTTTAGCATCTGTGTTCATCAGTGATGTTGGCCTGTAGTTTTCTTTCTTTCTTGTGTCTTTGTCTGGTTTTGGGATTAGGCTGATGATGGCTTCATAAAAAGAGTTTGAGAGTCTTCGATCTCCTTTGAATTTTTGGAATAGTCTGTGAAGGATAGGACTTATCTCTTCTTTAAATGTTTTGTAAAATTTTTCTGTGAAACCATTTGGTCCAGGCCTTTTGTGTGCTGTTTTTTTTTTTTAATTACTGCTTCAATTTTAGCCATTAGTGGTTTGTTCAAGCTTTTTGTTTCTTTTTCATTCAATTTTCTAAGATGACATCTTTCTAGAAATTTGTCCATTTCACCCATGCTTTCAGATTTCTTGGCATACAGATATTGGTAATACTTTCTTACAATCATTTGTATTTCTTTGGTATTAGTTTTAATCTCTCCTCTTTCATTTCTATTTTTGTTTATTTGGGTCCTCTCTTTTTTTCTTGATGAGCCTGCTTAAAGGCTTTTCAATTTTGTTCATCTTTTCAAAGAACCAGCTTCTGGATTCATTGATCCTTAGAAATGTACTTTTCATCTTTATGTCATTTAATTCCTCTCTGATTTTGGTTATTTTCTTCTTTCTACTGGCTCTGGGTTATCTTTGTTGTTGTTCCTTGAGTTCTGGTAGGTATAGGGTTAGGTTGTTTATTTGAAATGTTTCTCTTCTTTTTAAGTAGGCCTGTCTTGCTATGAACTTCTCTCTCAGTATTGCCTCTGCTTTTCCTATAAATTTTGGATTGTTGTGAGTTCATTGTCATTTGTTTCCTGAAACTTTCTGATTTCTTCCTTGATCTGATTCTTAACCTATCTGTTGTTTAACAACATGCTATTCAATCTCCATGCGTTTGAGTGTTTTTGAGTTTTTCCCTTGAGGGTGGTTTCTAGTTTCAGTAACTTGTGGTCAAAGAAAGTGCTTGATATGATTTCAATTTTCTTGAATTTGTTGAGGCTTGTTTTGTGTCCTGTCATATGCTCTATCTTTGAAAATGCTCCATGTGCATTTGCAAGGAATGTGTATTTTGTTTCTTTGGGAGGAAAAGTGTGTGTGTGAATGTATAGTCCATTTCATTTAGGACATTGTTCAATCTAGCAATATCTTTGCTCATATTTTTGGAAGATCTATCCATTTTTGACAGTGGTGTGTTAAATCCCCTACTATACTTGTGTTGCTTTCAGTATCATTCTTGAACTCTTCTAAGATTTCCATTAAATATTTGGGTGCTCCTATGATGTCTGCTTATATATTTACAATGTTATGTTTTCTTGATAGATTCTACCCTTGAGTATTATGAAGTGTCCTTCTGGGTCTCTTTTTATCACTGTTATTTTGTCCTTCTGGGTCTCTTTTTATCACTGTTATTTTGAAATCTATTTTTTCTGATGTGAGTGTTGCTACCCTACCTTTTTTCCCCTATCCATTCATTTGGAATGTTTTTCCACCCTTTAATTTCAGTCTGTGTATATCTTTTGTTTTGAGGTGGGTTTCTTGTAGGCAGCATATGTGTGGGTCATATTTTCTTATCAATTCAGCTACTCTGTTTTGATTGGAGCAGTTAGTGCATTCATATTTAAGGTTATTAATAGTAGGCATTTATTCATTTTTTCCTTTATATATGTGTTCCTCTCTTTTACACTCTTTCCCTTCTTCTTCATGTAGTAGTCCCCTTAGCACATCTTGGAGTGCTGGTTTGATGGAGATGTATTCTTTCAACCTTTGTCTGGAAAACTCTTTATTTCACCTTGCATTTTATTTGAGAGCCTCACTAGGTATAGTAATCTTAGTTGTAGAACTTTGTTTTCATTACTAGGTATATCTCATGCATTTCTCTACTGGATTGGTGTGTTTTTGTTGAGAAATCAGCTGTTAGCCTCATTGGAGCCCCTTTATATGTTACTCATTGTTTCTCCCTTGCTGCTTTTAGGATTCTCTCTTTGTCTTTAAGACTTGGCATTTTAATTATGATATATCTTGGAATAGGCCTCCTTGTGTTCATCTTGATTGGGACTCTCTGTGCCTCCTGCGTTTGCATGTTTTTTTCCCTCTCCAGGTTTGCAAGGAAGTTTTCTGTCATTTTTTTTTTCAAATAGGATTTCTATCTCTTGTTCTTCTTCTCCTTCTGGTATTCCTTTGATTTGAATGTTGTTGTATTTCATGTTGTCCTTTCAGTTCTCTTAAGCTTTGTCCTTATTTTTTTAAGTCTTTATTCTTGTAGCTGCTCTACCTGGGTGTTTCTTTTCCACCTTGTCTTGAAGCTCACATTGTTGACCTGGCATAATGTAACAGGACAAGTGTCTAAAAGTTATACTTATTTTTAAAAAGTCAATGAGTATATTAAAATTAAATATTCTTGACAAAGAAAAAGTATGTTTTAAAATGTGCGTTTCTGTTCTTTTCAGAGCCAGGTAAGTAATAACAGAAAACACCTCTCATTTCACAGTGTTGAAGTTTTTTAAAGTTTAGTAGTTACCCTGGTGCTTTGTGGTACTTCTTGGAAGGGGGAGTTATTTTTCTAAGAAAATGAACAATAACCACTTCAAGGGGCTTATTAAAAACACTAAGAATAAGTGCAAAAACATGTTTTACATATAAAGTATTGCAACTGTTTTGCAAAATACCAATTTATGAAAAAGATAATGGTAGTGGGAGGATTCTATTTCTTTTAAGTATCATGCAATAAAAATATGTTTCTATATGAAAAACTAAAACAATATATTTTTTAAATGTCACCATTACATAAATGAATTTGATATTTTAAAAGTTAAATTATAATAGCTCTTTTATAATGAAAAACCTCTGCTATAAAAGTTCTATCTCTATGTCTGGACAAGTGATAATTTATGTAAATACTTGAATAGATACTATAGATTGAAAGACTAAAATCTTTCCATGAATAGTGAGATATAGTTTGATGAGCAATAGTATCATTTGTGTACTGCCATCAAGCTTTTCAGTAACTTAAAATTTGATGGACATTTTTATTCTAAAGATTATATGTGTGCTTTTTATATTGTTGTTTTGTTAATTTATATTATTTTTACTATAACTACAATTAATTTGTATAATTAATAAATGCCATGATAATACATAAGTGAAACACTTAACAACAGCTTTAACATTTATTAATATTTAAACTCACATTAATCGATTCTAAATCCTTGGGCTAATTAAATCTTCTCGTCCCACAATAACAATGTTAAATTATCTTGACTATACAACTGATTAAAAACATGTTAATATAGAGTTCTTGTTTCACTTTTTCAGTGGTATTTTGGTACTTTTGTACTTTCAAAAATCATGAATAAAATGTAGCTTGGTTCTTTATCTGTTGATCATGAATGACATGGGGTCCTTTTCAATAAAACTAAGCCTTAGGGTTGGTCACACTTCATTGGACTGATCATATGAATTCTGAATTCATCAATGAGGTTTTAACTTACTATAGGAACTGAAATAATTTTTATTATTACTATTTGTGTTTACATGTGCTGATACAGCTCTCAGAAGTTGAATACTTTACCTATAACAAACAAAACTGAAATTAGAGGAACCCACTGCCAGGGGTATTGTCAGTTCCTGAATTGCCTGCCAGATGCCTTCCTAGTACCATTTAGCTGAGACAGGTTATGAGAGCAGATTATCATAGATTCATAGAACTTTAGAACAAGAAGGAATCTAGTACAATTGACTTATTTTACACAAGCAAAAAAAAATGAGGCTCATGCTGTGTTTATAACTAGCCCCTACATCTTCCCCATTAAAAATGTTGCTATTCAACTTAATGGAGTTTAACAATGTGAAGTCTTCAATATATATTTCCTCATTATAGAGGAAATCCTTTTAACAATCAATAATATAAGTTAGGGTCATTTTAGTAACTCTCATGACAGCCCTTCCCTATTAATATTCACCACTTACTCTTAAGTATGTTATTTATCCTTAGACAAGATTAAAATGCATATTAGGTAAAAATAACATTTTTATCCAAAACCTTTGGCCCTAGTATGAGAATCCTGTAAGAGAAAGAATTTTTAACTACTCTACTTCACAGCATATTCTAGAAATAATTCTTCACAGGTTCTGCATTCCACAGAGAGAAAGGATAATGGGGAAAGCAAGAGTAAGACTTTTGGTGACAAATGTCATATATTGTCCAGTGTTTCCTTGCCATACAGAATTATCATCTAGTGTATGATTGTGATTGAGGAAAGTTCTGCTTAGTATGGTGAGAAAGTTCACTTTGAGGCTAATGCAATATTATTCTCATTCTATTTTAAGTTAAAGTTACAACAAACTGGCTTCCAGAATTACATGAATTCAGTTTTTTGAAATGAGGAGATATAAGTACATTTTCTTGTTTTAAATTAGTAGATAAAAGCCATTTTTGTTTGACAAATGTGATTCAGTGGAATTTGCTGCTACAATTTGGCTGGTCAGGGCCTTATCAATCAAGGTAATATAGGAATACTTACTGCCATTTCTGTGTAACTGCAAGGACAGCATCATTTCCCCCACATGGAGGCAAGCATAGAATTTGTAACACATTAAATGCTTTTTTATAACCAAAGTAAATGGAAATGTATTAGACCAGAAACTAGTGCTTAATGTAATTTCAATACAACACCATTCCTTTTTTAAATTTTATTTAATTCTTGTTCAAGTACATTTTTCTGTCTTATATTCCCAGCCCTGTTCCCCAAGTGTTCCCCACCTCCCTCCCATTTCTGCCTCCCACCTAAGTTATTGTCCGTGTGTCCTTTATACTTATTCCTGTGAGTCCATCCCCTCTTCTCCTATGATTCTCTCCCCTCTCCCCTCTGGATCCTGTCAGCCTGTTCCGTATTTGAGTGTCAGTGGTCATATTTTGCTTGCTTGTTTGTTTTGTTGTTTAGATTCCTGTTAACGGTGAGATCATATGGTATTTGCCTTTCACCGCCTGGCTTATTTTGCTCAGCATAATGCTTTCCAGTTCCATCCATGATGTTGCAAAGGGTAGGAGCTCATTCTTTCTTTCTGCTGCATAGAATTCCATTGTGTAAATGTACCATAGCTTTTTGATAGTCATTTATCGATGGGCATCTAGGTTGCTTCCAACTCTTGGCTATTGTAAATTGTGCTGCTATGAACATTGGAGTGCATAGGTTCTTTTGGATTAGTGTTTCAGGGTTCTTAGGATATACTCCTAATATTAGTAAATAATATTAATATGCTAATAATACTAATAATGTTAGTTATTAATAGTTTGAATGGAATTATAAACTGGTAGATTAAGTTTAGCTTGTGATGCAGTAATTTTTAAGTGAAATTAAGATTGCAGTTATTGCTGGCAAGAGTTCTTATCATTTATAAGATAACTTATATCCCATTTTTCTAAATATGAATACTTATAAAAGATTGATTTGACAGCCTGGAGACATACTTCATATTTTTATTCAAATAATAGAAACAGCAGCACAACAACTTTCTGAATAATTTCCAACTAAAGCATCTGTCATATCTATCACTCTCTGAAAAATCTGTTTCCTGGGGGATAAATTATTTTGGTCAACATATCTTAGCAGTATCCTGGAAAGGCAGCTTTTTTCTTCAGAGCATTGAAGAAAATTATGACTGTTCTTGACTATTCTGAGGTGTAGATGTATATCTGGTTAAAAACTTCCAATCTGCAACCCAGCCATTTCTTTCTTTAAAAATTTAGGTCAATAACTAAATATCTTAACATGTGGACGTTCCTGGCATAGTGCCTGGAATTCAATAAATGATAGATTTCCTTTCTGTTTTTCTTCATTTTTCTTCCAGAATATACTGAAAAGAAACTAAAACTAGAACTATATGATTTTAACTGCCTGCCTGTCTTCCATCTGCTTCAGTATGCTTGAGGGTGTTTTTTAAATACCATTTCCCTCTAATCTAACAAGAAGTTTGAAACCTAACACAGCTATTTCCATATAAAAATGGAATATGATGGAAAAAACTGTAAAAGACTGCAGTATGGGAAATAACTCAAACACAGACATATAAATAATAAAGGATTCTTTTACTCCATATGGAGGAAATTAGCAACTAAATAGTCAATTACTTATTCTGGGATAATAGAGCAAGTGCTCTCTTGTATATTATTTGGTAGGTAGATTGAGATGAACATTATAAAGATAGAACTCGGTAGAGCTTATAAACAATAAGCATTCAATCGTTTACTTGATTCATCCTTTGTAATGAAAACATCAATACTTTAACAAAATACTAGAAAAAAAGATTAAGAATTATTTAATAATTTTGTTGTGTTATGAAAAACATAGCCTATACCGTAGACTGAGACCCAGTTTAACACTACACTACATTCTATATAAGGACAGGAGTTGGCTCATGAGACAGGTATCTCTTCAGTGAATAACACATTTTTATTTTATCATCATGTTCAACGAACTGAAAGAAGTCTAAAGGCTTTGGTAAGAAACCAACAATAAAGATGTGCCCTGGGTGGTGTAGCTCAGTGGATTGAGTGCGGGCCTGCGAACCACATGATCGCGCTTCGATTCCCAGTCAGGGCCTGTGCCTGGGTTGCAGGCCAGTTCCCAGCAGGGGACTCACGAGAGGCAACCATACACTGATATTTCTCTCCTTCTCTCCTTCCCTTCCCCTCTAATGATAAATAAATAAAATCTTAAAAAAAAGATGTGTGCATAGGTCATAAGGACTTGCAAACCAGAAACACAGCTACACAATAACCAGAGTTTCCCAGCAAATATAGAAAAGTTAAGAGTTCATATAGTAAAAAGTATTTTCTGGAGAAGTATCAGTCCTGCATCCTTAGCCTCTGGGTTGGTGTGAGATGGCAGTACCCTAGCAGGGGTTCTAACCTTTTGGTGTCACTGGGCCACACTGGAAGAAGAGGAGCTATCTTGGGCCACACATTAAGTACACAAGCAGTAATAAAGACAGAAAAATTCAAATATTTTAAGTAAATTGATGATTTTGTATTGGGCCACATTCATAGCCATCCTGGGCTACATGCAGCCCATAAGCCATGGGTTGTACAACCCTGTATCTAGATGATGGTGGTCTGAATAGTGGATGTCAGATGGTCTGGATGCTTTCTTTTCTTAGTCCTTCAGGTGTAATTAGAGGGTTATATGTAGGTTTGATGCATATCCAGGCATTGAAGCAGGATCGGGAAGTTAAGACATTTAAATTCCTTGGTGATAGCCAGAGTTAAGCGGGAGTGGGGTCATGTGGACAAAGGGGAGGAAAATGAAAACATATGTAATAGTATCAACAATAAAAATAAAGTTTTTAAAAATTCATTTCCAGCCTACTTAATAAAAGAATAAAATAATTTCCTCATGCCCCAACCTACTTGATGTTAGTAATTTAGCAATTTGACTACAATGACTCCATTTTATTTCTTCACTCTATTCTTCAATCATGATCATATTAATAACAATAATAATCTTCATTATATCATTGTCATTACTCAGAATAACTCTATGTGATTGACACTATTATAAACTACATATTACAGAAAAGGAAATTGAGGCTAAAAGTGATTAAGCGAGTACCTTGTAGAACCAGTCACAGGACTGTGGTAAAATAGAAATCACACTATCAAATGCTTAATGCTGGATGTAAGAAGTGACAAAACAATAGTGATAAAGTAGCCTATTTAACATTGTAATTAGGTTTACTTTGCTTTGTAGCAATCTCATGAAAAGTGTGAGTTACAAAAGATTTGGGTAAAAAACCCAACCTTACCTGTTTATCAAATTACTCTCAGATTTTTTGTTGCTCTGTGTCTTTAATAAGGCAAGTTTTTGAATAGTTATTTAAACTTTCTTTCTTTTTTATTTTTCTTTACATCCTCTGTAATTCTGTATAAATTCTTAGCAAAATCTCAACTGGTTTGAGAAGCTCCAATAGTTTCTCCTTTGAACAGACGTTTACTGAACTCCTATAATATGCCAAGCCCTGTCTTGAGAATTTAATTTCAATTATCTACATTGATAGTGAAAGACATGGTTTGGATTCACTTTGCTGTTTTACATGTTTAAAACATATTACTTCCCAACATACAAATAAATACATTGTTTCATAAAATAGGTTTGTCCAAGATGGCTGCAGCTTGCTAGGGAGTAGAAACATCTGATATAATCACTACTAGCCTGGAATTTTTGAAAACCTAGGACAGGAAATGCAACAAGAGAACAATGTTTGCATTTTCTTGCTAAAGGAAGAGTCTCACTCTTCCTTAGAAGAAACTACACAGTAGATTTCTTCTTGGTTATTATCTTTATTTTCACAGAGAAATAATTCCTTCAGAAGTGACTATCAATTTTTCAGTATCTCTAATAACAAAATACTGTATTATAGGAAACAATAATTACCAATCAATTCTTCCTCCAAGATCAAATGTTTCAGCGTAACAATCTGAAAATATGTTGATATTTTTTTTCACTTTATGCTATAATAAGGGAGATGCTAAAATGAGGCAAAACACCAGGCCCTTTCATGTAAGAAATGAGCCAGAAATTAAGAAATTTTGTTCCCATTGCTGGTTCTGTAGGCAGTGATATAGTCTGGTTAGACAAGTAGGAAGCTGGAAGAGAAAGAATTGGTCAGAAGAGGCAAATCAGAACTTTATTTCCCATATAGTACCAGAGATCAAGAGCTTGTCAAGTGTTTGAGAACCAAGAAATCAGTTGTGCCCATGCAGCTAATGGATCTGTAGTGCCCATCTGTACAAATGGGGAAATTCATTGAAATCCCTCAAACTACGAAATTCATGTGAAATTGAAGAGTTGAAAGCATTCATTGTTAGAATCATCAAACCAACTTTTTGATCACTGGATAATAGAAGTAGAACTGAATGGAAGTAGTCTGACTCCAATATTCAGCAGAAATTAAGGTTCAGAATATCAGAATGTCAGCTTAGAAAACAGGTTTCTGAGCCTTGTTTTGCTTTCTGATCCCTTTGCCTGATTAGAGTAGGGGTATGTGGTGTCACAGGTGCATAGATGAAGTAATTAGGAACTAGCTGGGGAGAAGGTATACACTAATTGCAGCTATAGGGATGGTAGGAGTTTGGGGAAAAGTTCAGGTATAATTCATTAATGTATGGAGGATTTTTGTGCTGTCATCTTTACAATCTCTTAACTGAATTTCCAAGCCTGTTTGTTTCATGGAAATGATTACAAGAAAGAACTTAAAAGTTTTAGCCCTGGCTGGTGTAGCTCAGTGGATTGAGTGCGGGCCTGCGAACCACATGATCGCGCTTCGATTCCCAGTCAGGGCCTGTGCCTGGGTTGCAGGCCAGTTCCCAGCAGGGGACTCACGAGAGGCAACCATACATTGATGTTTCTCTCCTTCTCTCCTTCCCTTCCCCTCTAAAGATAAATAAATAAAATCTTAAAAAAAGAATTTAAAAGTTTTAGATTTATTTTGGTGAAAAGGTTCTGCATCAGTTCAAAATGTTGAGGTTGATCAGAAAGTGTTACAAAAAACAAACAATTCTAATTTTAAAACAAAAAATGAGAGTTTAGCTTGTGTTTTGCCTCATTTTAGCATCTCCATTATTACAGCATAAAGTGAAAGAATATATCAACATATTTTCAGATTGTTATGCTGAAACATTTGATCTTGGAGGAAGAATTGATCGATAATTATTGTTCCCTTTAATATACTATTTTGCTTTTAGAGATAAAAATACAATTGAAAGGAGACTATTAAAGTTTCTGAGAAGGCTTTCTTGTTAAAGTCAGTGACTTACTGAAAACTTATTCAACAAATATTTCTTGAGTGCCAACTATGTACAAAGTGCTGTGCTGATACTTTGGAACATAAGCATAATTTAACATAAGGGAGAATATAAAAAGAGACATGTGAAAGAGCTAGAAAGAAATCAGAGGTAAGAGAAATATTTCTTGCTATCTAAGATCACATAAGCAGAAAGCAACCTGTTTTTTTACAGATAAATAATAAAATATTTCTTTAACTATTAAATTAAAAATAAGTATATAAAATTTTTAGTGTACAAGGTCTGTCCAGAAAGTATCCTGCCATGAAATTTTAAAAATACTGACATTTGTTAGGGAAGATATAAGATACAAGAAATATTGTACCGAAATCCAGTCAAGATGTCAGCACAGGTAAACATGGCTCACCTCCTCGCAAAACTACATAAAAATTACAACTGAAATATAGAGCAACCAGCACTCAGAAAAGTCAGAAATTGAGTTTAATGGAAGTCTGACAACAACAGAATTACAGAAACCATATCCATCCAAACTGGTAGGAGCAGCGTAGATGCAGAATGGCTGGTCCCACATCCATGTGTAGTGGATAAAAATTCAGGAAGGATGCCTTGGAAGTGAGGAGTCTCAGCCCCACACCAGAACTCCCAGCCCAGGGTTCCAGAGTCAGGAATATAAGTCCCTATAACTTCTGGCTGAAAAACCCAGCAGGGATTGAGTCAGTGGAAGAAACTTCTAGAGTCCCAAGCAGTTCTCTTAAAGAACCCACACATAGACTTACTCAGACTTACTCTTGCTGAGCTCCAGCACCATGGTAGCAGCTTGAAAGGCATGCAAGGATGCCCTGGCTGGTGTAGCTCAGTGGATTGAGAACGGGCCATGAACTAAAGGGTTGCTGGTTCGATTCCCAGTTAGGGCACATGCCTGAGTTGCAGACCAGGTCCCTGGTGGAGGTGTGTGAGAGGCAACCACAGATTGATGTTTCTCTCCCTCTCTTTCTCCTTCTCTTCCCCTCTCTCTAAAAATAAGTAAATAAAATATTTTTAAAAAGAAAGGCATGCAAGGAGGAACTAAAGTATCTGGCTCCAAGGTGGGAGTTAGGGAACAGCTTTCTCCCAGACAGAAAGGTGGACAGAGGCCATTGTCCATTTTCTGAGCCCTCCTCCTACATGGCCACAGAGACAGCAGGTGGGTGCCATATCTGAGACACCATCAACCTAACACTGATTGCCCTACCCTGGAGATCCTCTAAGACTCTGGCCCACCCAAATTGCAAGCCCACCCAAACTGTTAACTGTGACTTTTCCATATGAATGTCTGGTCTTGTATCATGCTTCACAACTTTCTAAATCCTATCAAATAAGCAACCGCCGGCCTCAGTGAGCCCATGGGCCCTGTACCTTTTGCTAAGTGGCCCAAGGCCTTTCACTAGCAACAGCCAGGCTAGACTCACAGTGTGGCGGAGTCTGGGAATCTCCAAGCCCAGCACAAGTAGCAGCCATCTCAGATTGCTTTATAGCTCTGGCAGTGGCCCCAGGCAGAACAAAAGTGGGGGTTGACCTTGGTTTCCACCACCTGAGAAATCCCAGGGCCTGCACACCCAGTGGACAGCTACAGAACGTGTTGGACACCACCACCCTTACCCTATACAGCTGATCATCCAAGGAGGGTGAAGATTGGTGGTCAAATCCAGTCCTTGTAGCTGACTGGCTTGGGTAAATCCCTCCCAGTGACCTACCAACAACAATCAAGGATCAATTACAGGAGGAAGGTATACTCAGCCCACATGCAGGGCACACCTCACATACCCAACTTGGGTGATAGAGAAAGCTATGCCCCTGGACCCTATAGCACACCTACTACATTAGGCCATGCTACCAAGACAGGGAACCATAGAAGCTATACCTAATACATTGAAACAGACACAGGGAGGCTGCCAAGAAAGAAAAGATCAAAACTCCAGAAAAAGAACTAAACAGCATAGAGATAAACAATCTATTAGATGAAGAGTTCAAACACTGGTTATAAGGATTCTCAAGGAACTTACTGAGGACCTTAATAGCATAAAAAATATCCAGTCAGAAATAAAGGATACACTAATTGAAATAAACAACAATTTATGGAGAAACAACAGTAGAGTGGATGCAGCTGAGAATCAAATCAATGATTTGGAACATAAGGAAGCAAACAAACACAAAATAACCAATTAGAACAACAAGAAGAAATATGAATCCAAAAAAATGAGGATAGTGTAAGGAGCCCCTGGGACTACTTCAAGTATTCAAACATTTGCATCATCAGGGTGCCAGAAGGAGAAGAGAAAGAGCAAGAAATTGGAAATCTCTTTGAAAACACAGTGAAAGAAAAATTCCCTAATTTGGTGAGGGAAATAGGTAAGCAAGTCCAGGAAGCACAGAGATTCCCAAACAAGATGGATACAAAGAGGTCCACTCCAAGACACATCATGATTGAAATACCAAAGGTTAATGATCAAGAGAGAATCTTAAAAGCAACAAGGGGAAAGCAGTTAGTTACATACAGGAGAGTTCCCATAAGCCTGTTAGCTGATTTCTCAAAATAAATTTTGTAGGCTAGAAGGGATTTGCAAGATGTATTCAAAGTCACAAAAAGCAAGGACCTATAGCCAAGATCACTCAACCCAGCATAGCTATCATTTAGAGTGGAATGGCAGATAAAGTGCTTCCCAGATAAGGTCAAGTTAAAGGACGTTATCATCACTAAGCCATTATTATATGAAATGTTAAAGGAACTTATTTAAGAAAAAAGATCAAAACTATGCACAATAAAAAGCAATAAACACATATCTAGCAAAAAGTGAATCTAAAAAACAAACTAAGCAAACAAGAACAGAGACAGAATTATGGATACAGAGAGCATTTTGATGGTTGCAAGAGGGAGGGTGGTATGGAAGAATGAATGAAGAGGTGAGGGGATTAAGATGTACAAGTAGGTAGTTACAGAATAGCCATGGTGGTGTAAAGTACAGTATAAAAAATGGAGTAGCCAAAGAACTTAAATGCATGACCCATGTGTTGTGGGGATTGCTTGAGGGAGTTGGAGATGCTGGGTGGAGGGGGCAAAGGAGGAAAATAAGGGCCTCTGTAATAGCATAATCAATAAACTATAATTAAAAGAAAAAAGAAACATTGTACATAGAACAATGAGGCCTCAGTCCCCTTCAAAGTAGGAACCTTGGGACCTCACACAGTTCTCCCAACTGCTATCAGCTGCCCCATTGTATTTTCCTGAATTTCACTGATATACTGAAATCTCTTCCCTTTCAAAGATGATTTTAGTTTTGGGAAAAGCCAAAAGTCACAGAGCACCAGATCTGAGTCACCTGGATGATTTGATGTTTTGCCAAAAAACTCTGCATGAGATGTGATGCATGAGCAGGCATGTCGGTGTGATGAAGTTGCCAATCACCAGTTATCCATTGCTGTGGCCTTCTGAATCATCCAAATAGTTTTCTTGGAAGAATGTGCAAGCTTAATGTAAAATTTAAAGCAGATTTGTTGTTCTACTCAGTCATTTTGAATGTAAGGGCCACACAGTACACATGCTCACTCAACAGCTTCTACTTCTCCCACTGACTACTACAATGAAGTAATCATTGTTCTTATATGCACATCCCAATCTACTCTCCTTGTCTACCAGGTTACATTGATGTCCCACAAACTGTTCTCATTATATTAACAATGACTGGACTTTTTCTAAATAGACTTTGTATATACCAAATAAGACAAAATGTATTTTTGGTACTTTATTTCCACTAGGTAAAATATAGGGATAGTCCTCACTGGTGTAGTTCAGAGGGATGGGTGTTGTCTCACAAACGGAAAGGTCACTGGTTTGATTCCCACTCATGGCACATGCTTGGGTTGTAGTTAAGGTCCTTGGCTGTGCACATGCAAGAGGCAACTGATAAATGTTTTTCTCATGTGTCAATGTTTCCTTCATTTTCTCCCTCTCTTCTCCTCTCTAAAAATGAATATATAAAATCTTTTAAAAAAAGATAAAGGGAGGGATGAAAAAGGTATTTGAAAAGAACTGCCAGAGGGAAGAGACATACAAGGAGATAAAAAAAAGTATACAGAAACACTGAAAACATGGCATTCATTTTGACCTAAATTTGATTCCTTGCCATGTGAATTATTAGCTGTATGGCCTTGGATAAGATTTATAATGTCTCTGAGCCTCAATTTCTTCATCTGTAAGATAAACATAACAACAATCTCAAAGTGTTCTTTCTAAATATAAAATGTAATATCACACAAAGAAGAAAGCAAATGAAGAAAAGTTATTTTAAGGCAGTAGACTTTTGGAAAGTAATATCATCAACATGATCACTTAAGGAAACAAACCTAAATTAGACCCCTGTTCATGCCTGAATAATGTGAAATATATATCATTGAATAAAGCAACTTAATATCTTTTAGTAAAGAAGTACTATAAATAAAAACGGCTTAAGTGACTGGGAAAGTATAGCTAGATCTGGGTTCCTCAGCCATAGCACTACTGATATTTTGGACCAGGTAATTCTTTGTTGTGGGCAACTGTACTATGCACTGCAGGTTGTTTCACAGCATTCCTAGCCTTTACCCACTAGATGCCAATAGGAACACTCATTTATGAAAATCAAAATGACTCTAAACATTGCCAAGTGTCTTCTGAGGGGCAAGATCACTTTCAGTTATAAACTATTGACCTACACCATAAATATTTCAGCTGAAATAAAGGAGAAATTTTAAAAAGAATACTCACCATACTTAAAAGATATCCACAAAAATGCTATAAGAAGGACAGAAATTATTACTTAATCTAGAGATAGGCATCTCCCTTATATACAAGACAATGTCCAGGAATTATTTAAAATATCTCTCTTGGACTTGCTTGACCCTCCTTCTCTTTAAATGAAGTAACAGCTTTTGCTGTCTATGAGTAAGTAATAAATAAAAACAGAAGCCAGTGAGGCCAGCAACTTTCCATTGATTATAGCCCCAAGTTTAGTCTCTCTTTTTTTTAAATATATTTTATTGATTATACCATTACAGTTGTTCTATTCCCCCCCCTTCAATCCCTTCCACCCGCACCCTCCCTCCCCCACCATTCTGCCCCCCTTAGTTTATAACCACGTGTCTCAAGTTCTTTGGATTCTATATTTCCCCCACTATTCTCACCCTCCCCCCTATCTATTTTCTACCTACCATCTATGCTATTTTCTGTGCCTTATCCCCCCTTCTCCCCCTCCCACCCCCATTTCTAACCCTCCATGTGTTCTTCATTTCTATGGTTCCACTCCTGATCTTGCTGTCCTCTTGGTTTGCTTTTGTTTTAGGTGTGGTTGTTAATAGCTGTGTGTTTGCTGTCCTTTCACTGTTAATATTTTTCATCTTCTTTTTCTTATATAAGTCCCTTTAGCATTTCATATAATAAGGGCTTGGTAATGATGAACTCCTTGAACTCAACCTTATCTGAGAAGCACTTTATCTGTCCTTCCATTCTAAATGAAAGCTTTGCTGGATAAAGCAATCTTGGCTGTAGGTCTTTGGATTTCATGACTTGGAATACTTCTTTCCAGCCCCTTCTTGCCTGGAAGGTCTCTTTTGAGAAATCAGCTGACAGTCTGATGGGAACTCCTTTGTAGGTGACTGCCCCCTTATCCCTTGCTGCTTCTAGGATTCTCTCCTTCATTTTGGTCTTGGCTAATGTAATTATGATGTGCCTTGGTGTGTTCCTTCTTGGGTCCAACTTCTTTGGCACTCTCTGAACTTCCTGGATTTCCTGTAAGTCTATTTCCTTTGCCAGACTGGGGAAGTTCTCCTTTATTATTTGTTCAAATATGTTTTCCACTCGTGGCTGTTTCTTTCCCCCTTCTGGTACCCCTATAATTCAGATGTTGGAATGTTTAAAGATGTCCTGGAGGTTCCTAAGCCTCTCCTCATTTTTTTTGAATTCTCATTTCTTCATTCCTTTCTGGTGGGATGTTTTGTTCTTCCTTCTGGTCCATTCCATTGATTTGAGTCCCTGTTTCCTCTCCATCACTATTGGTTTCCTGTGCATCTCCCTTCATTTCAATTAGTTTAGCCTTCATATATTCCTCTAATTTGTGACTTTGTTCCTCTAATTTGTGACTATAATCTACCAGTTCTGTGAGCATCCTGATAAATAGTGTCCTGAATTGTGCTTCTGAGAGGCTGGCAATTTCTTGGTCGCTGAGAGTTATTGGCTCTTGGACTTTGAGTTCTTCTTGCTCCATCTTTTGGGTTGTTCGTGCCTGTTCCATAGCAGGATCAGAGCCCTAAAATGTTCACTAGAACGGGGCAACTAAGTCGCTGGGTTGTGATGCTGTATGTGGGGGCGGGGTCAAAGAGGGACTATGGTGTCCTGTCCGCCACCTGCCACCACGGCCCTCACCGGTGCCACAGTTGCTGCCGTCACCTGGCCCACGCGTTTCGTCCCACTGCTCTTGAGTGTGCCACCGCCGTCATCCCTCGCCCCCTGGGGCCTGCGTGGTCTGTCTCACTGTGCGCGAATATGCGCCCGCGGTCTGCCCCGCACCCCAGCTGGTTCTCGTCTGCCTGCGCGCCTGGGTCGGGGGGCCCTGTCCTGCCCGACCTTGCTCACTGCTGGCTCTGCCCCTCTTACCATCCCCGTTGAACCGTTAGATGTAGTCGGACTTCCTTATAATTCAATTTTCTGTCCTTTGGTTGTGTCTTTGTTTCTCCAAACCTTTGTTTTATTCAAACTTGGTTGTGGGAGAAGGCACAGTGTTTCCACCTATGCCTCCATCTTGGCGGAAGTCCAAGTTTAGTCTCTTGTTAGTGTCAACCTGACTTCCACCACAAGTGTCAGGGTGGAAATACCAGAAGAATTTGAGATGCATTCATCAATGTATTTATTTATACTTTGACAAACCAAAGTGTTTTAATGCTTTAGTTATTCACTGTTATCAATTAACCATTTCCCCATTATGAAATACTAAGATGATATTTGAGGTTTGCAGTAAGAAAAGAAGGTGTTAACATTAAAAATAAAAAAAAAGGAGAAAAATAACCATAATGAGAACACATTATTCTTTTGCAGTATTTAACATCCTTAGTCTAAAGCTTAATCATTTTCTCTACCTATGAAAAATAAACAAATAATGGTATGACCAAGCAAAACACTAAAAATAAGAAAATGATATTTTGTGTTAAAGCATAATTGTAAGTGGCAATCAAATTTCACTACATTTTTTTTCTGAAAGTTTAAACAAGGAGTATCTTTTGTTCCTTCTGTCTCAGATTTTGAAATTGATCCACCTACTTTTTCCTTGGCGAGACCACATTGCTCTTCTAAAAAGGAGAAGAATAATTAATGAAATTGTTTATTTTTCTTCACTCTTGAAAGCCTAAGAGTTTATTTTATCTTACATATTTTTCTTGCTTTCCATTTATTAATAATTTATACATAATCAAATACAAATATTTTACATAGAATTTTTATTATCAACACTCAAAATAAATTTCATATCTGTTCCCAGAATTATTCATTTTACTACACAACTAAATATTTAGTGGATTGTTTCAGAGTATAGAAATGTGCAACAAAAATATACAGACAGATTATAGGGATATTTTGTTTCCCATTGAACACAATTTTACACACCAACCAAACTCATCTATTTTGTTTTTTCATAAATGTAATCTAGCCCAGTCATTTTAAATTTATTTTCATTCCTTTTTCACTCCTTTTTGGCAATCTCCCAAATTAGTCACTTTAAAAATCATAGCGATCTCCCCTTTAACAGGAAGCTAAACAACAAAACAAACAAGCAAGCAAAATATAACCAAAGACACTGAAATAGAGAACAGGCTGACAGTGACCAGAGGGGAGAAGGGAGGGAATTTCAGGGGAAATAGAGGAGGGATTTAGAGGAACATATATAAAGGATACATGGACAACAACTGAGAAGGGTGGAAATGGGAGGGAGGGGGGAGCACAGGGGTGGGATGGACTGGGAGTAATAGACAGAAAACTATACTTGAAAAAATAATTAAATAAAAAATTGCAAAAATAAATTAAACAAATAAAAAATAAAAATCATAGCCAACTCAACATGATTTATAAGAAATATATAGATAGGAAATAATGTAGTCAGCAATATGATTAATTTTGAGATTTAAAAATTTGCTACTTCTTGAAATAATTTATTTTCTGAACAAATACAGTTTTTTTCCTCTGTAAGTTTTGACCCAATTCAATATATCTCTCTTGCAGTGTTTACCAATAGTCTATTTCTTTTCATCATGATATAAAATCACAATAATTTGGATTGTAAATGCTTGTTTGGGAGATTTTGCTTCTTATTAAATGAATTCTGTTCTGCATAACTAGAATATTTAGTACACTGAATAAAAAGGATTTCTTGTAATTATTCAACTCTGTCCATATATGTAATGTATATTTTCAGATTTTTCCATTTTCTCAATATTTATGAAATCTTAAGCATTTCCAAAATTATCTCCTTTACTGTTGATAGTGTTTTGCTCATAGACTTCTTGATCTTGGCAAGAATGCTGAGTTTTTTTATGATGAAATCAAGGGCATACGTGACATTAATAAAAATGTTCAATGTTTTAACTCCTGATCTAGATTAGAGATATATTTTGTACTTTTCTCCAGGATATATTTAGGGACCTCTCCCCTCCATGAAATAGTATTGTCCTCTAATGTTTTCCAAAAAAAGGATACTAAAATCTCAGTTGAGCTAGAAATAAGTGGTTACTTTGCAGAATAATTTTAAAAATATGTATCATAACCCTAATGTCAGCATTGACTTCTGAGAGATTTGGGGAGTTAAGCATACAAATCAATTAACATCATTAGAGCAGAACATTTCTACATATAAAGTTACTGTTTTTTATTTCTTTCTTTATTTAATTATTGTTCAACTACAGTTTTCTGTCTTATATTCCCAGCCCTGCCCACCCCCCACCCCCGCAGTGCTCTCTACCTTCCTCCAATTTTCAACCCCCAACCTTAATTATTGTCCATGTGTCCTTTATACTTGTTCATGTGAATCCTTCCCATTTTCCCCTGTGATTCTCTCCACTCTACCCTCTGGTCCCTGTCAGGCTCTTCCATATTTGAGTGTCTTTGGTCATATTTTGCTTATTTGTTTGTTTTGTTGTTTAGATTCCTGTTAAAGGTGAGATCATATGGTATTTGTCTTAAACCACCTGGCTTATTTCACTCAGCATAATGCTTTCCAGTTCCATCCATGATGTTGCAAAGTGTAAGAGCTCATTCTTTCTTTCTGCTGCATAGAATTCCATTGTGTAAATGTACCATAGTTTTTTGATCCAGTCATTTACCAATGGGCATCTAGGTTGCTTCCAACTCTTAGCTATTGTAAATTGTGCTGCTATGAACATCGAGGTGCATAGGTTCTTTTGGATTGGTGTTTCAGGGTTCTTAGGATATACTCCTAAGAGTGGAATTGCTGGGTCAAAAGGCACGTTCATTTTTAGTTTTCTTAGAAAATTCCATACTGTTTTCCATAGTGCAATCCCACCAACAGTGAACTTAGGGTCCCCTTTTTCCCCACAACCTCTTCAGCACTTGTTGTTTGTTGCTTTGTTTATGATGGCCATTCTGACTGGTGTAAAGTGGTATTTCATTGTGGTTTTAATTTTCATCTCTCTAATAGCTAGTGATATTGAGCATCTTTTCATGTGTCTCTGCATCCTCTGTATGTCTTCCTTGGAGAAGTGTCTGTTCAAGTCCTTTGTTCATTTTTTTAATTGGATTGCTTGTCTTCTTAGAGTGGAATCATGTAAGTTCTTCATATAATTTGGAGATTAAACCTTTGTCTGAGGTATCATTAGCAAATATGTTTTCCCAAACAGTTGTTCCTCTTTTTATCTTGATACTGTTTTCCTTAGCCATGCAGAAGTGTTTTATTTTGATGACATCCCATTTGTTGTTCTTTCCTTTATGTCCCTTGCTCTAGGGGATGTATCAGTAAAAATACTGCTGTGTGGAATATCTGAGATTTTCCTGCCAATGTTCTCCTCTAGGACTTTAAGGTTGATTAAATGTCTTGTCGATTTTGTTAATCTTTTCAAAGAACCAGCTTGTGGATATATTGATCCTTAGAATTGTGCTTTTAGTCTCTATGTCATTTAATTCTGCTCTGATCTCGATTATTTCCTTCCTTCTACTTGCTCTGGGCTGTCTTTGTTGTTGTTCCTTGAGTTCTTGTAGACATAGGGTTAGGTTGTTTGTATGAAATGTTTCTACCTTTTTTAGGTAAGCCTGTATTGCTATGAACTTCCCTCTCAGGACTGCCTTCACTGTGTCCCATAAGTTTGGGGTTGTCGTGAGTTTCTTTTTATTTGTTTTCAGAAACTTTTTGATTTCTTCCCTAACTTCCTTCTTGACCCATTCATTGTTTAATAGCATACCATTCAGTCTCCATGATTTTGGGTGTGTTCGTTTTTTTCCTTTGGGCTTTGTTTTCAATTTCAGTTCCTTGTGGTAAGAGAAAATGCTTGGTATGATTTCAATTTTACTGAATTTGTTGAGACTCGTTTTGTGTCCTATCATGTGGTCTACTTTGAAAATGTTCCATGTGCATTTCAAAAGAATGTGTATTTAGCTTCTTTTGAATAAAAGGCTCTATATATATCGGTCAAGTCCATTTCATCTAGGGTGTTAATGCTGCTATATTTTTGTTGATATTTTGTTTGGAAGATCTGTCCATTTTTGACAGTGAGGTGTTAAAATCTCCTACTATAATTGTGTTGCTGTCAATATCTTTTTTGAAGTCCTCTAGGATTTTCATTATATATTTGGGTGCTCCTATGTTGGGTGTATATGTATTTATGATGTTAATGTCTTCTTGGTGGATTCTTCCCTTGAGTATTATGAAGTGACCTTCTGGGTCTCTCTTTATGGCCCTTTTTTTGAAGTCTATTTTGTGTGATATGAGAATTGCTACCCCAGCCTTTTTTCTTGTGTGTTTGCTTGGAAAATTTTTTCCAGCCTTTCACTTTTAGTCTGTGATGGTCTTTAGTCCTGAGTTGGGTCTCTTGTGGGCAGCATATGTGTGGGTCATGCTTTCTTATCCATTCAGCTATTCTATGTCTTTTGATTGGAGCATTTAATCCATTTATGTTTAATGTTATTATTGAAAGGTACTTATTCATTGCCATTTATGTACCTCTCCGTCTCTCTCTTTTCCTTCCTTTCCTTAAAGCAGTCCTTTTAGTAATTCTGGTAGAGCTGGTTTGGTGGAGGCATATTCTTTTAGACTTCTTTTGTCTTGGAAGCTCTTTGGCCTTCTATCTTGATTGAGGGCCTTGCTGGGTAAAGTAGCCTTGGTTGTAGGCCTCTGGTTCTCATTACTTGGATATTTATTGCCGTTCTCTTCTTGCTTGGAGTGTTTCCATTGAGAAGTCAGTAGCCAACCTTGTTGGGACCCTCTTGTATGTTACTTCCTTTTTCTCCCTTGCTGCCTTTAAGATTCTCTCTTTGTCTTGGAGTTTTGCCATTTTAATGATGATGTGTCTTGCAGTAGGCTTCTTTGAGTTCCACCTGCTTGGGACTCTCTTCAATTCCTGGATTCATGTGACCTTATCTGTCCTCAACTTAGGAAAATTTATCATTATTAGTCTTTCAAGTAGGTTTTCTTTCCTTGTTCTTCTTCTTCTCCATCTGGTATTCCTATTTTTCAGATATTATTATGTTTCATATCATCTTGCATTTCTCTTAATCCCTCCTCATTGTTTCTGAACCTTTTTCCTTATTTTGCTCTTTCTGGGAGATTCTTTTAACTTTGTCCTCTAACTCACTGATCCGATCTTCTGCCTCATCGATCCTGCTTTTCATTCCTTCTACTGTGTTCTTCAGTCCAGAAATTGTATTCTTCATTTCCTCTTGGCCTTTGCTGGTGGTTTCTATTTCCTTTTTCATGTTGGTATAGTTTGTAGAGAGTTCGTTGTAGCTCCCCTGAAGTTTCTGGTAGCTTGTTTTAAGCTCTTTGAATTTCCTGATAACCAGTGCTTTGAATTCAATATCTGATAATTGGCTTGCCTCTATTTCATCTAACATTCTTTCTGAGACTTCCTCCTTTTCTTTCATTTGGGGATTGTCTCTTTGTCTTTCAATTGTTTGTGATAGTCTTCTTGTTAGCCTCAGCTTCTTAATATGATCTGTCCTGATTCCCTGGGTTTATGGTGTGAACTTCTGTGGTAGAATATCTGTGAAATTCAGTGGTGCAGTCTTCTGCAGGGATCTTGATGTTCGATGCTTCCACCTCCTTTTGTGTGTGTGTGTGTGTGTGTGTGTGTGTGTGTGTGTGTGTGATCAGTTGGAGGGGGAGGTAAATGGTTTATGACAACAGAAGAGCATTTTATGTTATTTACAGTCACAGTTGGTAGAGAAGAAATAGAAAATCTTTAGGCTATATATAGTGTTAATTGTAGTCTTCCACCAAGATCCGCCAAGCTTGCCAGTTTTAATAGAGGTTGGACAGAAGGTAAGTTTCTTGTTTTGAAGGGAAGGCTTGTGAGTTAGATCTAGAAAGCAGTGAGTTTGTGGGCAGTCAGATTTTGAGGTAAGGTGAGAGTGAAGAATAGTAACTAGGTGTAGTGTGTGAGCACATAGAGTTAATCTTTACAGTAATAGAATTCAGGATCTTGCAAAGTGATCTAAGATCCGAGAGATGTGTTTTGAAGTATTTACCATTGTATAGAACAGCTGTTATTTACAATAATATTAGAGCAAAAATCACATTGCAGACTCTATGTGATCTGTTTGAATGGGGGGTATAGAGCTTTGGGTAGTATGCCAAAGGAAAACAAGTGGTGTGAAGTATAGAAAATTAGCAATACACTGTGGAGGAAAGAACAGGGGAAACCTGTCAAATAGTAAAATATAACCAGCCAGTACTAAGAAACCTATACAGAAAGAAGAGGAATACAAAGATACTATTAAAATAAAAAAGAAGTGAGAATAATGAAAAAAATAATACAACCATGCAGCAACTTGAGGCTTCTCTGCTATAGCAAAGTAAAATTTGTCTCTCTGTCTCTATTGTTGAGATGCCCCCTCTTTAGGTCCCACTGTGGTCCTTTCGCAGTTCCCAGTTATTTGTGTCTCTTGTGGGTAAAAGAAAACTAAGCAACAAGCAAACAATCTAACACAGGAGAAAGGAGGAATAAGCAAAAAGTTTGGGAAGAAAGGAAGAAGGACTAAAACCGGAAAAAAAGACAGAGGAAGGAAATACTGAAAGATAAAGCAATAATAAAATTAAAAATATATAAGATTACTTAGAAAAAACATTGCAAAAAAAACCCTTCCCTTGTTGGTTTCAAACTGTCCAAACCAGTTTTTCTGGTTGCAGCAGGACCTCTCTGTGGGCTGGGATGTAGGTGCATATGCTCTCGCACATGCCTGCCAACCAGGCTACCAGACTGGCATGCGGGCTCCCGCGTACCCAGCAGGCTGCCTGGTGGCGGGACCCAAGTGCTCCTGCTCCTCCCCTGGATGACTGCTGGGCTAGGTGGGCAATAAGGCAAGCTGCTGTCGCAGAACACCTCAGTTCACTTTCCAATAAAGACTTCTTCACAAAGCCTGCTTCTCAGCCCAGCCCAATCCTCAGAAGACCACAGAGGCTGGTGACCACAGAATGTACAGTTGAACACGGCCCTCTGCCCTTGTTACCCATTAGGTAAACTTAACCAGGCAGGTCTCTGCCTGGTATTGCTCAGCCTTGCTTAGATGGGGAGGGAGGGAGTCAGTTCTCTCCCACTGACCCTGTAGCAGGCCCGTGGCTCCCACAGAGTCTGCAGTGAACCCTCCGGGTGCCGAGCTTCTGGAGTTCCCTCCACAGCAGGTGCCCCAGCACTGGGTCCCAGACTGAAGCCTCTGTTTCCTGGGCAGGCCGTGGCAGTGGCACCAAGGCCGGCTGAGGTGGCTAGATGCCGCTTATTGTCTTTACTCACATCCTAGCCGAGGGTGCCGCTTTTTGTCTGTACTCATGTCCTGGGCTGAGGGCGCTGCCGCTTTTGTCCTCACTCACGTCCCAGAGTCCTCACTGATCTGCAGCTGTCTGGTCCCTCCGTCACACTCTCTGGTCTCTTATTTTCCTAAGTGCTGGGGAATTGTTGGTTGATGATGCTGTTCTTCAGTAGATCTGCCTGAATTTTCTACCAGGTGTACGGGAACTGAATTCTCTCCATCATACTCTGTGGCCATCTTGTTAGCAATCCATATAAAGTTATTTTATAACAATTTATATGTTTTTCTGAGATTAATATTCAGTAATGGTCACATTAATTGCTTTTTTCCTCCTTGAATAGCATCCTGGGGTGTAATGCATTTAGAATTATATCTGTGGTTTATGTACATCATTACATATTTTCTGATAATTTGGTGTGCTCAGTTGACTGTAGATTTCATTTTAAGCTACTAAGAGAATTTTCATTATGGAAGACCAAATTTTCATAGCAATAAATAAAAATAAAAAATAATATAAATATTGTAACTGTATTGTTTAAAAATAATTTTATATCTCTGAAGAGTGAGTCTTTAGATTATTTGCAAAACCTTAATGAATGACAAATTTGGAGTTGAGGAGTATTCTTAGGTTGTTCTTGATCTTCTGTTATGTTTCAACAAATAGTGTAGTCTTCTACAATTGTAGTCTTCTACAGTTGCTCCATTACCCTTAATATTTTGAGAACCATATCTTTGGTAGGGACTCTTCTGACAGGTGCTTTGTCTATTATTTCATTTTTGTACTTTTCCAACCCCATTCTAATTTTCTTAGCCATGATAAATAACATATTTTGGACTAAGTACATCTAGGCAGCTATCCAGGGACTTCCTCCTCTCAGGTTATTTGCCTCAAATATATTCATCATCCACTCTTCTGACTGTGTATTTTTTAGGACATTCAAAAAGGCCTTAATTTATGGAGAAAATAATTTAAACCATTTAGTGGATAGCACTCTTTTCTATGAGTTTTTCATATAGTATCATGAACTTCTTGATAAGGGAAATGTTTTATTTATATGTAGTGCCTGGCACATAGTGAACAGTGAGCATGTTGGTATGAACATTTTTATGAATAATTTGTCTCCTCTTCACAATTATATCAATTCTTTTCTGCAATATTAAGAATTGGTATTTGTAATATTGGAAATGGCTTCATGAAATTATACTTCCAGCTTTATATCTTTAGACAAACTAGATATTATCCATATTTTATAGAGAGGCACTTGCCAGAAGATACAATGTACAATGATAACACCTTTTTTTGTCGGTTAGTACTTCATTGTGTTGAATGCTGACACAGTATTCTTAAGCATCATTTTACATTTAGCATCATGATCTTTGAAAACTAGCCTTTGAAAAGTGCTCTTGGAAAATAGGTGCAAAGAGTCTTATTAGACATCTGTATGCTTTTGATAGTACTATTTTATCTAATAGACTCAGGTTTGAACAAGCTTATTCTCTTTAGTGTACAAAGTTAGCATTATGGTGCAATGTTAATATTCTTTACCAAATATATTCTGTTAAATTATTAATTTAAATAAGTGTGCAGTTAAAATACTTGTACATGTGCTTCAGATTACTTAAAATGTCACCAGATAATTCAACCTTATCAGTGTGGTTTGTATTATTAAGATCATAAGGAATTCCAGATAAGAACAATACAGCATTCAAAACTCAAATAATCAACACAGTATCTTCATAAAAGACTGCCCATACATTTGGTGAGAACTCTATTAATTACATAGATTATCTCTCCCTTGTCATAATCACTACTTTTATTTTTTAATATAATTTTTATTTAATTCTTGTTCAAGTACAGGTTTCTGTCTTATATTCCCAACCCTGCCCGCCCCCCACCCCATGCTCCCCGCCTCCCTCCCCTTTCCACCCCCCACCCTTAGTTATTGTCCATGTGTCTTTTATACTTGTTCATATGAGTCCATTCCCTTTTCCCCTATGATTCTCTCCACTCTCCCCTCTGGGCCCTGACAGCCTGTTCCATATTTGAGTGTCGTTGGTCGTATTTTGCTTGCTTGTTTGGTTTGTTTAGATTCCTGTTAACGGTGAGATCATATGATATTTGTCTTTCACCGCCTGGCTTATTTCGCTCAGCAGAATGCTTTCCAGTTCCATCCATGATGTTGCAAAGGGTAGTAGTTCCTTCTTCCTTTCTGCAGCATAGAATTCCATTGTGTAAATGTACCATAGTTTTTTGATCCAGTCATTTACCGAATGGGCATCTAGGTTGCTTCCAACTCTTGGCTATAGTAAATTGTGCTACTATGAACATCGGGGTGCATAGGTTCTTTTGGATTGGTGTTTTAGGGTTCTTAGGATATACTCCCAAGAGTGGAATTGCTGGGTCAAAAGGCATGTTCATTTTTAGTTTTCTTAGAAAATTCCATACTGTTTTCCATAGTGGTTGTACCAGTCTGCAATCCCACCAACAGTGAACTAGAGTCCCCTTTTCCCCACAACCTTTCCAACACTTGTTGTTTGTTTCTTTGTTTAGGATAGCCAATCTGACTGGTGTTAAGTGGTATCTCATTGTGGTTTTAATTTGCATCTCTCTGATAGCTAGCAATATCGAGCATCTTTTCATGTGTCTCTGGATCCTCTGTATGTCCTCCTTGGAGAAATGTCTGTTCAAGTCCTCTGCCCATTTTTTAATTGGGTTGCTTGTCTTCTTTGAGTGGAGTCGAGTGAGTTCTTTGTATATTTTGGAGATTAAACCCTTATCTGAGGTATCATTGGCAAATATGTTTTCCCAAACAGTTGCTTCTCTTTTTATCTTGATACTGTTTTCCTTAGCCATGCAGAAGCTTTTAATTTTGATGAGATCCCATTTGTTTATTCTTTCCTTTATAACCCTTGCTCTAGAAACATTTCAAACAAACAACCTAACCCAACGCCTGCAAGAACTGGAAGAATAAGAACAAAGATGGACCAGAGCAAGTAGAAGGAAGGAATAACCAAGATCAGAGCAGAATTAAATGACATAGAGACTAAAAGCACAATTCTAAAGATCAATGAATCCAGGAGTTGGTTTTTTGAAAAGATAAACAAAATAGACAAACCTTTAAGTAGGCTCATCAAGAAAAGAAGAGAGAGGACCCAAATAAACACAATCAGAAATGAAAGGGGAGAGATTACAACTGATACCACAGACATAATCACTACTTTTAATAAAAACTTCATGCTTAAAATAGGATGTGATGATTATAAATTTATCTGATAATATATTGTATCCCTAGTATTCAAGAATATTTAGGAGTCGGAGTAGTAATAGTTATATTATTATCTATTCATTCCATAATATATTTAAAACCAAAACTCCTTGGATTATGCTCTTCCATCTTTGAAACAAAAGTTGACTAAATTTGTTTTAAAAAACAAAATAAAACAAAACTCATAAAAGTTTCAGACAGACTCTTCCAATGAAATCTAAGGGAATTAAATGATAATTAAATTTTTGAAATATTGCATCGTTTCATTAGCAATTTTTTACCATACTTGTTTCTTTTTGACTCTTTCCATTTTTTTTTTGATGCCATAACCATAAAGCCCAACATAGAAAGTGACCCTATGGTAGCAACTACAAAATTTCAGTGAGAAAATCAGTGCTAAATTACTTGCAGGGATCTCTAAATTCTTGGTACCAACAGTAGACCTCCGTGTCCTCTACAACTATGGTTACATTCAGGTCAAGTCAAATAATCTGTTAAACACTAAGCACTGAAAATATGTGAAAGCTAAAATATGAAAGCTAAAACTAATAAGGCCACATAATTTAGGATTTTTTTTAATGATATATTAAATGTTGCATAGAATCAGTTAAGGGACAAAATATTCCTCTACCGGAGACCTTACAGCCTCTGGTTGAGGGCTTCCTTTAAGTATCCCTAGCACAGGAAGACAAGGAATATTTACTGTAGCTAGAGATATCTATTTTGCTTTTTATCATATATTTCAATATCTATTACATTTATGCTAAGACTACTAAGATAATATTGCAGTCACAGAGAATTTTTTGCTCTCCTTTGCTTTACATGATCTCTTTCAAACCTCACTTGTAGCAAAATGTATTTCTAATAGATAATCTAGAAATTAATGTTAGATTCTGAAATTCAGGGGTTGCAAATGGATAGAAAACTTTAAGCATTTTTGTTTTAATATTTTCAGTGAATTTCACAGGTTTTCATTGATATTATAAAGTTAAGGAGAAAGGGTTATTGATCCCTTGCCTCTCCTTAGGCTTGTTGTCTGATCAATTATATCTTCAAGATTTTAAAAAATAACAGTTTACTGACTGCAATATCATCTACTAAGGGAAATTTGTCATACAAAGAGATTATCTGATTTATTAAAGCTTACAAATATTTTGTATGTCTTTAAGAATGAAAAAGACTATTTGATTGGGGCATTTTAAATAGAAATTATCCTTTATTAGTAGTAGAAACTACTAATAAAATGAAATAGAAGATATGCCAATTACTATATGATGAGAACACAGACTTAGTTCTGGGTTTTGTTTTGTTTTTTATACTATAGATTCAAACTCTTTAGGTGAGATAAGGATTAGGAGTTCTAAAGTACATTTCTTTGTGTGTGAGTGGGAACCAAAGATAACAATGGGAAAAAAAGCTCTGGGATTTTCCTAATGCCACATATTTGCTCTTCCTGAATAATCAGCTGCTCTGTTAGCTGTCTCACAATCGGTTGTCTTCAACCTTATCATGTTTGTCTCTCTTTCCCTTCATACATTCATTGCAATAAACACAAGAAGGCATTTTAAAATATTATATAATTTCTAGAACCATGATCTTCATTCATGGAAATGTTTTGAGGAACTATACATTTTTAAATAGTAGAGTTATATTTAAAGTTTTCCATTCAGTAGTAAACACTAGCTGGGAATCACTAATGGTATGCAAATAGTAGCTATGGAGAAAAAATAATTCTCTGTTTTTTTTAATTTTTGAAATTTTATTGTTGTCCAAGTACAGTTGTATGCCTTTTTTCTTCCCACCTCTCCCCCGCAAGACAGCCATCCCGACCTCTGTCCCCTGATGCTACCAACCACTGGTTCTGTCCATGTGTCCTTTGTAGTTGTTCCTGAAAATCCTTCCTACTTTCCTCCCATTATCCCCTCCTAAGTCCCCTCTGGTTACTGTCTATTCTTAGTTTCAATGTCTCTGGTTATATTTTGCTTGCTTGTTTGTTTTGTTGATTAGTTTTCACTTAAAGGTGAGATTATATGCTATTTGTATTTGACCACCTAGCTTATTTCACTTAGCATAATGCTCTCCAGTTACATCCATGTCGTCAAAAAGGTTAGGAGTTTTTTCTTTCTTTCTGCTGCATAGTTTTCCATTATGTAAATCTACCATTGATTTTTTGATCCATTCATTTCCTGATGGACACTTAGGCTGCATCCAGCACTTGGATATGGTAAATTGTGCTGCTATGAACATTGGGGCGCATAGGTTCTTATGGATTGGTGTTTCAGGGTTCTTAGGATATAATCCTAGCAGTGGAATTGCTGGGTCAAAAGGCAATTCCATATTAAGTTTTCTGAGAAAATTTCATACTGTTTTCCACAGTGGCTGCACTAGTTTGCAATCCCACCAGCAGTGAACTAGGGTTCCCTTTTCTCTACATCCTCTCCAATACTTGTTTTTTGTTGATTTGTTCATGATGGCCATTCTCACTGGTGTGAAGTGGTATCTCATTGTGGTTTTAACTTTCATCTCTCTGACGGCTAGCAATGTGAAGCGTATTTTCATATGTCTCTGAAGCCTTTGTATGTCCTCCCTGGGGAAGTGTCTGTTCAAGTCCTTTGCCCATTTTTTAAATTATTATTTTTTGTCTCAGAGTAGAGTCAGGTGAGTTCTTTACAAATTTGGATGTCAAACCCTTGCCTGAAGTATAATTGGCAAATATATTTTCCCATAGAGTTGGTTCCCTTTTCATTCTAATGCTGTTTTATTTTGCTGTGCAGAAGCTTTTTATTTTAATGAGATTCCATTAGTTTATTCTTTCCTTTATGTCCCTTCCTCTAGGGGACATATTGGTGAAAATATTGCTGCATAGAACATCTGAGATTTTCCTGATTATGTTCTCCTCTAGAACTTTGATCGTATTATGTCTTATATTTAAGTCTTTCATCCACCTTGATTTATTTTTGTGTGTGGTGTAAGTTTGTGATCAATTTTCATTTTTTTGCATGAAGCTGTCCAGCTCTCCAAACACTGTTTGTTGAAGAGGCTATATTTACTTTATTTTATACTTCTTCCCTCTTTGTCAAATATTAATTGTCCATAGAGACTTGGGTTTATGTCTGGGCTCTCTATTCTGTTTCATTGGTCTATGTGTCTGTTTTTATCTTACACATGGCAAATACAAAGTGCCATATAAATGCACCACAATAATAATAATGGTTAGTTGTAGTGAAGCTTAATGTCATATATCCCATTTAATTATATCTTAAGATTTGATTTCGGAAACTTTCTTTTATTCATTAACAGCAGGAACCATATATATTCGCACTAAGAAATGAATGTCACTAATAAAGTAGTTTTGTTCAATTAGCATGCTTTTAACATATGGATTAATTCTCCAAACTCATATAAATGAGCCTGCTTTATTTAGTATTGAACATGATTATATAGGCATTAGGTGTGACAAAAAGTTCATATTGTCTTTTCCATAAAATAGAAGACATTTTTTTTAAATTTTCACCAGTAACTTTACTGACTTGGATATTTTTGAGTATGTAGGCTATCTCCCACATGGTAAGCTGTTGGTCTCAATTAATGTCTCAATTTGGTGGCCATCAACTTCAACTGATCTACCTGACCAAGGAGCAACAGCCATTGAGAAATCTCCAGCATGAAACTTCACAAATCACATTTGACATGTTTGACCAGTCATAGCATCTTCTTCATACACTGCACAGGTCTTTTTTTCTTTTTCTTTTAGTTGCATTTTTAACTTTCTTGAAATAATAAAGCATAATATGTTGAAAATGTTGCTTATTTCTTCCATCTTTAATATTAAAAATGGCTACAAAAAATTCACCAATTCTGATAAGTTTTTTTAATGCATGCTGTTATTACAGCTGCCACAATACAATCTAACAAAATTGTTCTGAATGAAGTTAGATAACTAAACACTACTAGAGCCATCCTATAGGGAAAAAACAAATGAAATTTTTGGCCAAGGCAATATTGATTCCTACTTCCTGATTTCAAATAAGACCATGCCCTAAGCATACTATAATAAATAAAAGTATATCTTATCTAAAGGATGAGATAGAATTTGATTCACTGGTGACTCTTATTAACTCCAACAATCAGGTCATCCCTCATCTTGCAATATAGTGACTTCTAGGCTGTACCTAATTCTTCTTCACGATTCTTCTTTTCACCCTGACTTGGAATGAAATCTGTACCTAATTAATAACATTTACTAAAATATTGCTTCAAATTTACTAGTGCCCTGACCAGGTAGCTTGGTTTGTTTGAGCATTGTCCTGTACACCAAAAGGTTGTGGGTTCGATCCCCTGAAAGGGAACATACCTAGGTTGCAGATTTGATCCTTAGTAGTGGTGCATGTAGGAGGCAATTGATGGAATGTTCATCTCTCAAAGTGATGTTTCTTTCTCTCTCTCTCTCTCTCCCCAAAATCAATAAGCACATCCTCTGGTGAGGATTTTTTAAAAATTACTGAGTAACCAGTAAGTATTTGCAGAAAGAAAAAGGACAGTTTTATTTGTGCTACTGAAAGTGATAAAATGAAGTGAGTATAGCATTTATCTATACCATTTGGATGTGGAAAATAAAATTAGAAACTCTGGAAACAAGAGTTTTTCCTTGACTAAGAAAGTCCACAAGGATAGACCATAATAGAAGTTACAGGAGCAAAACTAAATGGAAGTACATATTTGAGTTTTCACTTTTTTACTGTATGTTAAGTTCTAGTTGAAAGTAATTTTATTTTTATTGTTTTGAACTCTATTAAAGATTTACAACACAAGAAAGGGATTTGATGATTGACAAACCTATACAATGTTGATGATACTTCTTTGTTCATCTTTCTTCTATTTTCCTAGGGTATTAATTCTCTGTGGACCTAGTATTTGCCCTCTTATTACATAAACTCCCCAAGGAAGAAAAAACTGTTTTGTTCATAGCCGTGGCTTATTAATGGCTTTATATGAAGTTTCACTACAAGGAAAGGATTTAAAAATTTAATAATTCTGCTAGTTTTTTGAGTATTTTGAAGGACAGAAGTTTTATGGCATTCTCCTGAGAAACCATCATCTCTTTGTTTTTTCTTACATTTAAGATTTACTGGCTTCAGTATTTCAATATCAATTACAGCCTATTCTGAAATTTTCTTTTCATGAGCTGACAGCTCTGAGTTGTAATTTAGAAAATTTTTATTTAAGTAAATCATATTGTTACCCAAAGTCTCAAAAGAATTTCGATCTGTGCAATGGGGTCAGTTTCTCATTTACTTGTTTTGGATCCATCAATGTTTTACCCAATTCTGTATATTAAGCAAGCAGGGGTTTCCAATGGTTTTGTTTTCTGCCACCATTCTAACAGTGTACTGACTTGATCACTTAACAGTCTGTATCAATCCCAATAAAGTCTTCTGTTTTTTATATTTTTTACCATTAATTTAATTCAATTCCTATTCACTCTAACTCAAATCCAATAAAGCTTTTCTATTGATATGGATTGTGGCAATGTACAACTTCTAATTTCACCCCAAACTTCATTATGCATCAGAACATATGCAGCTTTAGGGAATCTTGAGCCTTATTCTCCTATTTATATCTAAAAACACTAGAAAAATAGTTAAAGAAAGTAGAATGTAAATATTTTAAATCCTCACTCAAGGTCATATTTATTAATTTTTGAAAGAGTAGAAGTAGAAGAGAGAGAGGCATTGCTGCTGTATGGGATGATTCTCCAAAAACTGAGCCACCCAAGCAGGAATAAAGTGCAAACATTTTTCAAAAGATTTTATTTACTTATCTTCAGAGAGAGGGTAAAAGAGAGAGGGAGAGAGGAGAGAAGCAATGTGTGAGAGAAACATCCCATCACTGCCTCTCACACACCCGCAACAGAGAGGAACATCAGATTACACCAAGTGGTGCAAATGGTGCAAAGTCTTGCACCACAAAGAAATGAACCAGTGACCTGGTTACCTTCTGGTTGGCAGCATGACTCCCAACCAGTTACACCAGTCAGGGCTAAAATGTAAACATTTTAAATGGGTGTGAACCCATTTTCTCTAGTAGGGAAGAGATAGTTTTAGCTAACTCAGCAAACAACTGTTGCTAGTTCTTTGGATCTATTAGACATGAAGCCAAAATACATTTTTTTAATAACCTTGTGACCTGATGAAAAATTGGCAAAACCAAATCCTTCAGATCCAAGTTAATTTCTATTCTTAAAGAAGTCATATTTGACCAACTGATTTAGTTAAACTCTCTCATAGCACCCTATCCTTCTCTCTTAACACTAATCATAGCCTCCAAAGGTAAGGAATTGGTTATTATTTATATAAGGTATGTCACACAAAATAGACTTTCTCCTCCATATGAAAAAGGATCATATCTATTTTGCCTATTATTATGCCACCAGCATCTAGTACAGTGCCAGACACAAAGAAAGCCCCCTGATTAAGGCTTATTCAATAAATTAATGATGAATATCAATAAGATTCTTTTTTTTTCATCAAGAGTTTTTAGAGACCTTGCTAACACTTAGGGACATGTGAGATTTTTCTCAGGGAGTCCCAAGGCTTAAGTGAATCACCATTACTGCCATTTCATAAAGGAGCCAAACACTGTTAGGTATTGTTTCAATTTTCCTCTACAATGTTTTAATAAAAATGTTAATATTGAAATATCATTATAGGTATGCTATAATTTTCATGGAGAAAGACAAGAAATGTCAAGCCAGTGTGTTTTTTCTTGCCACTATATATTCTCTGATCCATCTGTCTTTGTATGACTGCCAGTTTCCTCATTAACATCAAAGTTTACTGCCACAGATATTGGTCTGTTGTATTTCTTATGATTGAATTAGGAATTTCTTGCCAAGGAAAGCATGAGTATACAGATTTGAAAGAACATATAACATGATCATAATAGATGTATCTCTTCATTTCACTCTATCAGTTGGTATTGTCAGGTGACTTTTTCTCTTACAATAACAACCAATAAGATAAAGCATTGAATTATTTCTTGAAATGGAATATTAATTTTGCTTAAGTGTAAATAGAACTGACAGGTCACTCTCAACCATTATGAATAGATATGAAGCCTTGTGATTCTATCTACCTTCATCAATAAAAAAGCTATCATGTTTTCAGTTTGATGGATACAATACACCTACCCTAATTTACCAGTTCTTCATTTTATTGTTGTTTTGTTTGAATAACAAATGCCTTGCTGAAACAGAGCCTCAAGAATGTTTTGCTGAAGTGGCTTTGAATCAATATGAAGTCTCTAAATGGATTGGACATGGTCATTTTTTCCACACCTGCTTGTCCTGTTTATTTTGAACTTAAAGGTAAAAATAACCCAGGGAGTTGACATTTTCTCATCTCAAGATTTAAGAAAAAGAATCTGACCTCTAATTGCATAAATACACTGTTTTGTTGGCTTTATTGTCCTTCTATCTTTACAATAAGCTGAATGTTGATACCACCTTAAGCTGAAATCTATCTTTTGGCAATGTAGTCAAAATACAAATAGTGACCAAGAAACCACATATGATTTCATAAAATCAAAATATTAGATGGTAATGAATTAAAATGTAATTAGTTGGTATTGTTTTTATAAAATAAGATTTTTTATTTGTCCATGCTATTTTTTCTAAACTTTATTAAAAACAACTAAACAAGACCCAAAAAAGATTACAGTATTGTTGTATGTAGAAAGCAAATACAAACTATTAGTGACAACCAGACAGCCACCTTAACACAGAAAAAACTTTAAGAACTCTTTATCCTCAACACTTTAACTCAAATAACTCAAAAACTGTTTTTTAAGTGCTTACTATGTTTCTGCTTTAAAAAATTATGTAGTGACCTCCTACCCTTTGTGACAGCATGGATGGAACTGGAGAGCATTATGCTAAGTGAAATAAGCCAGGCAATGAAAGACAAACCCTATATGATCTCACCTTTAAGTGGAACCTAATTAACAAAACAAATAAACAAGCAAAATATAACCAGAGACATTGAAATTAAGAATGACTATACAGTAATCAGAGGGAAGGTTGGGGGGCATAATGTGGGGGTGGGAGGGAAGGGTTTTCAGGAACAACTATAAAGGACACATGAACAAAACCAAGGGAGTTTGGGATCAGGGGAGGGTGCTGGGCATGGCTGGGGTGGGGGATGGAGACAACTGTACTTGAACAACAATAAAAAATTAAAATAAAAAAATGATATAGTAATACAATCTTCTAAAAAGAATTCTTACTTTGAATATCATTAATGAAATTTAGATTAAAACATATTTATAAAGGTGTTTTATATACAGAAATCCCTGATTGAGGTAGCTCATTGGATTAAGCACTGTCCTGCGAACCAAAGGGTAGCTGCTTTGATTCCCAGTCAGGGCACATGCCTGGGTGGCCAGCCAGGTCCCCAGCTGGGGCTGAGCAAGAGGCAACCACACATTAATGTTTCTCCCCCTCTTTCTCCCTCCCTTTTTCCTAATATATATATATATAAAGCCTACAGAAAATACACATCAATTTGATAGAATGCGCTTGTATAGTAAATCATTGTTACCACTTTTCTCTTGCCTGGTGTGCCAAAACCTATTGATTTCATTCAGCTCAAGATGGTTCAAAAATCCAGCCTATTAATAATAAGAGAATGAAGCTGACTGGAGAGTGTATTTATGTGGTATCTGTTCCTCAAGAGCTATTTCTTTACTGTAAGAAATAATTTCTCCTTTGGACAGGCCATTTGTTCTTCTACTGCTGTTCATCACTTAAGTGAGTGACTTTGTTTCTCTCCTCACACGTGTAAATTCTGAATGTTTAAGTATCCTCTTCATTTGAGTACCAAGGAAACCCTACTAATTTCAATTCTAGACTGGTGCAAATGCTGTCAGTTCAGATTTTAAATTTTAACTGACATTTTATTGAGGTAAAAATATTTAGATAAATGTATTATAACCATTTTAACTGGTTTGCTTCCCAATCTCGAAAGACAAAAAAATTAGATATTTTTTTATTAGCAGTTGCTTTGTTAAGATTGTATTTTATCAGAATTGCATATTAGAAAAGTAATTAATGTTGTTTTTAGTTTTATTTACTTATTTTTAAAGAGAGGGGGAGCAAGAGAGGGAGAGAAACTTCAATGTGTGGCTGCATCTTGTGCGCCCCTCTACTGGGAACCTGACTCACAACCCAAGCGTATGTCTTGACTGGGAATTGAACCAGTGACCATTTAGTCTGCAGGCTGGTGCTCAATCCACTGAGCCACACTAGCCAGGTCAGGAAAATAATTAATGTTAACCAAAATAGTGTGTAACTAATTATGTTACCCTGAACATGATTTTAAAATAATTGCATAACTCCATTGACTATTTTTGAAAATGCATTTACTCATTAAAAATGCCTCATTTTATTATGTGTCAAACATTTAGTTTTTACAGAGCAGTTTTACATTGATTAGCTTTTTGACCACATATTAAATTAAATAAAGGCACAAAAATTTTAAACAAAATTTTCTAAACTTATAATGATAAGAAGTCAAAATTGGACTCAGCTTTTCATCTCTGGACCCTAGAACTCTGTGCTCATTCAAATGCAGCTTACTTATGTCTTCTTTTAATAACAATTAATGCTGGTTGGTATGGCTACGTGGATTGAACACTGGCCTGTAAACAAAAGGCTCACTGATTTGATTCCCAGTCAGGGCACATGCCTGGGTGTGGACCAGGTCCCCAGTTGAGGATTTCTCACACACTGATGTTTCTCTTCTCTTTCTCCCTCCCTTCCCTTCTCTCTAAAAATAAATAAAATCTTAAAAAATAATAACAAATTCAACTTACCTCAATATTATATACAATTAATCTAAAAGGTTTAGAGACATAAGGCCCTCAAAAAGTTTGTTACCTGACTCAAAAATTTAGTATTATTCAGCTTTATGTGGTAATGAACAAAACACTTTCTATGCATACTTAAATATGTGACTCAGAGGGTGAAGAAATTATTTGGCAACTCAACCTATAATTGAATACTTTATCTCTTCAAAGGAATCTCTGCTTTCAAAATAACTGGCACAATCATATACTTTCCAAATTATATGATTTCTAAAGTATATCACAAATTAAAGTTTTTAAATAGTTTTGAATTTAGAAACAACTGGCACAATTAAACACTTTAGGAAGATCAAAGACAATGTCATTTTGTAAATCATTTGGTTTAATCTCAGTGAGCCAAAACTAAAAGCTATCTTCCATTGCTATTTGAAACCTCCCTAGTGGAGTTTTGTTTTGTCTATAGTTGTGTTAGTTATGCTAAATTCACAGGCTGTATTAAAATAATAATCTAGTACTCTTGGTTAGTAGGATTATTACCATAGAATTTGTTTGAATACATAAACAAGTGTGTTTTCCAACAAATCAAAACTTGCCTCCTAACATTTTTGCTCTAGTCATGAAAAAATTAATTGTATCTAAAAATCATTTTGTTCTTCCACTATTGTTGTGAGTAAATTAAATGATAAAGAAAGCAACTGTGAGATTTAACAAAGTTTTGCCTAAACAACTTGTATTTGAAAATAGTGCTGCCAGCTCTTTCTGCTAGTTAGTCCCAGGAAGAGTATTTACCCCCACTGTGCTGCCCACCCTTATTGTTCATAGATTTTTTCACATCAACATAGATTTATAATTATTGCTTTATTTACTTGTCTTTTAAAACAGATAGAAAAGTGTTACAAACAAAATACATTTACAATATATATTTATGAAGTTTTCTTTACCGATGTTTATTTCTTCATATTGATTCAGGTAACTATCTAGTGTCCTTACGTTTCAGCCAGAAGAATTTTCATTAAAATTTCTCATAGGGCAGATCTCATAGTGATAAGCTTTCCCAGCTATTGTTTATCTTTGTATGCCTTAATTTCTTCTTTGTTTTTGGAAGAGTATTTTTTAAATTTTATTGTAGTTCAAGTACAATTGCCTGCATTCCCCCTCCCCCGACAACTCCCCCCAATCCAAGCCATCCCTGCCTCCCTGCCCTGATTCCACTGCCCCTTGGTTTTGCCCGTGTGTCCTTTATAGTCGTTACTGAAAACCTTTCTTGTTTCCTCCCCATTGTCCCCTCCCACCTCCCCTCTGGTTACTGTCAGTATGTTCATAATTTCAATGTCTCTGATTATATTTTGCTTACTTGTTTGCTTTTTTAGTTAGGTTCCACTTAAAAATGAGAACATATGGTATTTGTCCCTAACCACCTGGCTAATTTCACTTAGCATAATGCTCTCCAGTTCCAACCATGCTGTCTCAAAGGATAGGTGCTCCCTCTTTATTTCTGCTGCATAGTATTCCATTGTGTAAATGTAACATTCATTTTCAATCCATTCATTTACTGATGCACACTTAAGTTGCTTCTAGAACTTGGCTCTTGTAAATTTTGATCCTATGAACATAGCAGCATAGGGTACATAGGGTCTTTTGGATTGGTCCTTCAGAGTATTTAAGCTATAATCCCAGCAGTG
Organism: Sturnira hondurensis; assembly: GCF_014824575.4. Classification (NCBI taxonomy): domain Eukaryota; kingdom Metazoa; phylum Chordata; class Mammalia; order Chiroptera; family Phyllostomidae; genus Sturnira; species Sturnira hondurensis. Next base: position 108,372 of record NW_028098109.1, read on the forward strand.
GAATTGCCAGGTCAAAAGGCAGTTCCATTATAAGTTTTCTGAGGAAATTCCATACTATTTTCCATAGTGGTTGTACCAGTCTCCAATCCCACCAACAGTTCAGTGGGGTTCCTTTTTCTCCACATCCTCTCCAACATGTTTTCTTTGTTGATTTGTTTATGGTGGCCATTCTCACAGGTGAGAAGTGGTATCTCACTGAGGTTTTAACTTGCATCTGATGGCTAGTAATCAGCATTTTTTCATGTGTCTTTGGGCCCTCTGTATATCCTCCTGGGAGAAGTGTCTTTTCAAGTATTTTGCACATTTTTTTAATTGGGTTGTTTGTTTTCCTGGAGTAGACACGTGTGAGCTCTTTATATATTTTGGAGATCAAACCATTGTCTGAGGTATCATTGGCAAATATGTTTTCTCATATGCTTGGTTCTATTTTCATTTTATTGTTGTTTTCTTTACCAGTACAGCAGCGTTTTATCTTGATGACATCCCATTTGTTTATTCTTTCTTTTATGCCCCTTGCTCTATGGGACATATCAGTGAAAATATTGCTGTGTGAAATATTTCAGGTTTCCTGCCTATGTTTTCCTCTAAAACTTTTATAGTGTCATGACTTATGTTTAAGTATTTTATCCACCTTGAATTTATTTTTGTCTTGGTGTAAGTTGGTTGTCAAGTTTTATTTTTTTGTGTGTAGCTGTTCAGATCTTCCAAAACCATTTTTTTAATAATATAATTTTTATTTAATTCTTGTTCAAGTACAGGTTTCTGTCTTATATTCCCAACCCTGCCCGCCCCCCACCCCATGCTCCCCGCCTCCCTCCCCTTTCCACCCCCCACCCTTAGTTATTGTCCATGTGTCTTTTATACTTGTTCATGTGAGTCCATTCCCTTTTCCCCTATGATTCTCTCCCCTCTCCCCTCTGGGCCCTGACAGCCTGTTCCATATTTGAGTGTCATTGGTTGTATTTTGCTTGCTTGTTTGGTTTGTTTAGATTCCTGTTAATGGTGAGATCATATGATATTTGTCTTTCACCGCCTGGCTTATTTCGCTCAGCAGAATGCTTTCCAGTTCCATCCATGATGTTGCAAAGGGTAGTAGTTCCTTCTTCCTTTCTGCAGCATAGAATTCCATTGTGTAAATGTACCATAGTTTTTTGATCCAGTCATTTACCGATGGGCATCTAGGTTGCTTCCAACTCTTGGCTATCGTGAATTGTGCTGCTTTGAACATCGGGGTGCATAGGTTCTTTTGGATTGGTGTTTCAGGGTTCTTAGGATATACTCCTAAGAGTGGAATTGCTGGGTCAAAAGGCACGTTCATTTTTAGTTTTCTTAGAAAATTCCATACTATTTTCCATAGTGGTTGTACCAGTCTGCAATCCCACCAACAGTGAACTAGAGTCCCCTTTTCCCCACAACCTCTCCAGCACTTGTTGTTTGTTTCTTTGTTTATGATGGCCAATCTGACTGGTGTTAAGTGGTATCTCATTGTGGTTTTAATTTGCATCTCTCTGATAGCTAGCAATATCGAGCATCTTTTCATGTGTCTCTGGATCCTCTGTATGTCCTCCTTGGAGAAATGTCTGTTCAAGTCCTCTGCCCATTTTTTAATTGGGTTGCTTGTCTTCTTTGAGTGGAGTTGAGTGAGTTCTTTGTATATTTTGGAGATTAAACCCTTATCTGAGGTATCATTGGCAAATATGTTTTCCCAAACAGTTGCTTCTTTTTGTATCTTGATACTGTTTTCCTTAGCCATGCAGAAGCTTTTAATTTTGACATGCAAAAAAATGAAACTTGAGCACCAACTTACACCATACACCAAAATGAATTCAAGGTGGTTAAAAGACTTAAATATAAGCCGTGAAACCATTAAAACCCTGGAGGAGAGCATTGGCAAGAAAATCTCAGATATTCCGCGCAGCAATATTTTTACTGATACGTCCCCTAGAGCAAGGGATATAAAGGAAAGAATAAACAAATGGGATCTCATCAAAACCATTTGTTAAAGAGGCTATTTTCATTCCATTTTATGCTGCTACCCCTTTGACAAATACTAATTAACCATAAAGACTTGAGTTTATTTCTGGGCTCTATGTTCTGTTGTATTGGTCGATGTGTCTGTTCTTATGCCAGGACCAGGCTATTTTGAACATAGTGGGCTTGTAATACAGTTTGATATCAAGTATTGTGATACCTCCTACTTTGTTCTTCTTTCTCTTAATTTCTATGGATATTCAGGGTTGTTTATGGCTCCATTTAAATTTTTGAAATGTTTTTTTGATATCTGTGAAATATGTCATTGGTGTTTTAATAGGTATTACATTGAATCTATAAGTTGTTTTGGGTAGTATGGACATTTTAATGATGTTCATTCTTCCAATTCATGTACATGGTATATGCATCCATTTGTTTGTGTCTTCCTTAATTTTTTTCTTCAGTGTTGTGTTGTTTTCTGACTACAGGTCTTTTACCTCTTTGGTTAAGTTATTTGTTGGTAATTTATTTGTCTTCTTGCTACATCAAATGGGTTTTTTTCTCTGACTTCTGTTTCTGATATTTCATTGTTGGTGAACAAAAATGCCTTTGATTTCTGAGTATTGACTTGTATTAATCTGTTTTGCCACATTGACATAGTAGATTGAGTGCTTTTTTAATGGAGTCCATAGTACTTTCTCCAAACTCTATCATGTCTTGTACAAACAATGAGAGTTTTTCTTCCTCCTTTCCAATTTGGATGCCTTTTATTTCATTTTCTTGTCATTGCTTCAGGTAGGACTTCCAATACTATGTTGAACAGGAGTGGTGAAAGCAGACATCCTGACTTCTTCCTGATCTCAGTGCAAAGTTTTTAGTTTTTGTTCATTGAGTATGATATTGGCTGTAGGTCTTTCATATATGGCCTTTATTATGTTGAGGAATGCTCCCTCTATTACCACGTTGCCAAGTGTTTTTATAATAAGTAGGTGCTGTACCTTAACAAATGCTTTTTCTGCATCTATTGGCATGATCATGGTATTTTTGCCTTTCTTTTTTTTATGTGATGTGTTATGTTTATTACTTTGGAAATATACCATCCTTGCATCCCTGGAATGAATCTCAGTTGATCATGGTGTATCATCTTTTTAATGTGTTGATGGGTGGGGTTTGCCAATATTTTGTTGAGGATTTTAGTATCTATGTTCATTGGCGATATTAGTGTGTAGTTTTTTTTCCCTTTGTTGTGTCTTTATCTGATTTGGGGATTAGGATGATACTGGCTTCATAAAATGTGTTTGGGAGTCTTCCATCTACTTGGATTTTTTGGAATAGTCTGTGAAGGACAGGGGTTAATTCTTCCTTAAGTGCTTTCCAAAATTGTCTTTTTTAAGTGTCCCATCCAGGACTTTGTGTACATAGAGTTTTCTCATTACTGCTTCGGTTTCATCAGCTGGTATTGCTCTGTTCAGGCTTTCTGGTTCTCCTTCATTCAGTTTTGGAAGATTATATTTTTCTAGAAAATTGTCCATTTCACCCAGATTTTCAAATTTCTTGGCATATAGTTCTTGGCAGTACTTTTTAACAATTCTTTGTATCTCCATGGTATCAGTTTTAATCTCTCTTCTTTCATTTCTGATTATGTTTCTTTGTGTCTTCTCTCTTTTTTTTTTCTTGATGAGTCTGCTTAAAGGCTTCTTGATTTTCTTCATCTTTTCAAAGAACCAGCTCCTGGATTCATTAATCCTTTGAATTGTGGTTTTAGTCCCACTGTCATTTAATTCTGCTCTCATCTTGGTTATTTCCTTCCTTCTACTTGCTCTGGGCTGTGTTTGTTGTTGTTCCTTGAGTTCTTGTATATATAGGGATAAGTTGTTTGTTTGAAAAGTTTCTATCTTTTTAAGTTGGCCTATATCACTATGAGCTTGCCTCTCAAGACTGCCTTCACTGTGTCCCATAAGTTTTGATTGTTGTAAGTTTATTTTCATTTGCTTCCAGAAACTTTTTTGATTTCCTCCTTGATCTCATTCTAAACCCACTCATTGTTTAATAGCCTGCTTTTCAATCTCCATGATTTTGAGTGTTTTTGAGTTTTGAGTTGTCCATTTCACTCAAAACTTTTGAGTGAAAAACTTGTCTAAAACTCAAACTTTTTTGAGTTTTTTCCTTAGGGTTGGTTTCTAGTTTCAGTCCCTTGTGGTGATAGAAAATGTTTGATATGATATCAATTCTCTTGAGTTTGTTGAGGCTTGTTTTTTGTCCTATAATGTGGTCTATCTTTGAGTATGTTTCATATGCATTAGAAAATAATGTATATTTTGCTTCTGTAGCATATAGCTCATACACACACATACACACACATCAGTTACATCCATCTGATCTATTACATTGTTCAGTGCATCAATATCTTTGTTGATATTTTGTTTTGAAGATCTATCCATTTTTTACTGTGGGGTATTAAAATCCTCTACTGTAATTGTGCTGCTCTCAACATCTTTCTTGAAGCCCTCCAAGATTTCCTTTATGTATTTGGGTTCTCCTACAATGAGTGCACGTGTTTATAATTTTTTTCTTCTTTATGGATTCATCCCTTGAGAATTATGAAGTGACCTCCTGGTTTCTTTTTATGATCCTTGTTTTGAAGTGTATTTTGTCTGATATGAATATTGCTACTCTGGCTTTTTTTTCTTGTCCATTTGCTTGGAATTTTTTTTCAACCCCTCATATTCAGTGCAGGTCTTTTGTTCTGAGTTGCATCTCTTGTAGGCAGCCTATATGTGGGTCATGTTTTTGTTCAGCTATTCTATATCTTTTGATTGGGGCATTTAATCCATTTACATTTAAGATTATTATTGATAGGTACATAATCATTATAATCATTGTCATTTTACTTCCCTTGTACCTGTGTTCCTGTCTCTCTCACTGTTTTTTTTCCCTTTTCTTAAAGCAGACCTTTTAGCATCTCTTGCAGTGCTGGATTGGTGGTGGTGTATTCTTTGAGCTTTCTTTTGTCTGAGAAACTCCTTTGTGCCTAACATTTTAATTGAGCACCTTGCCGGATAGAGTAGTCTTGACTGCATGACTTTGTTTTTCACTATTTCTAATATTTCTTGCCATTCCTTTCTGGCTTGTGGTGTTTCCATTGACAAGTTTCTCCCTTGTTGCCTTTAATATTTAATGACAATGTGTCTGAAGATGGGCCTGTTTGGGTTCCTCTTGAATGGGACTCTGTGTTTTCTGAATTTGCGTGACCTTTTTTCTCATCAGATTAGGTAAGTTTTCCATCATTACTTTTTCAAACAAGTCTTCTATTCCTTGCTCTTCTTCTTCTCCTTCTGATGTCCCTATTACACAGATATTATTATTCTTCATGTTGTTCTGGAGTTTCTTTAAACCCTCCAAACTCTGTCTGAGTTTTTTAACCTTTCTTGCTCTTTCTGGGAGTTTTTTTCTACCTTGTCTTCCAGCTTGCTGATTTGATCCCTTGCCTTATTGAGACTGCTTTTGATTACTCCTACTATGTTCTTCAGTTCAGAAATTTTTTTCTTGATTTCCCCTTGGTCCTTGTTAATCATTTATATTTTCTTTTTCATGCTGATATAGTTTGTAGTGAGGTCATCATAGTTTCCCTATAGTTTTTGGTAATTCTCAGTGAGCTCATTGAGCTTCCTGACAACCATTGCTTTGAACTCAATATCTGACTTGTCTCAGTTTCATTTAGCTTTTTTTTTAAAGATTTATTCTTTTATCTTTAGTGGGGAAGGGAAGGAGAGAGGGAGAGAAATATCAGTGTATGGTTGCTTCTCATGTGTTTCCCCCCACCCTGGACACTGGCCTACAACCCAGGCATGTTCCCTGACTGGGAATCAAACCACGATCCTTTTGTTTGCGGACCCACACTCAATGCACTGGGCTACACCAGCCAGGTCATTTAGCATTCTTTCTGAGGCTTCCTTCTTTCCCTTTGTTTGGGGCTTGTTTCTTTGTCTTCTTTTCTGTTGTTGTTGTTGTGACACTCTTCTTTTTAGACTCTTCTTCTTAAATTGATCTGTTGTGACTCCCTGGGTTTGTGGTGTGAATTTCTATGATAGGAGACGTGTGACATTCAGCAGTGCAGTCTCCTTGATCTCCTGAACTTTCTGCTCTTGGGATGTTTTTTATGTTGGCTCTGTGGGTGCGTTTAGGTTTTGATTGTTGTTGAATCTTTGTTTGGTGGGTCCTTTCCTACAGCTGGTTGGCTGAGGGTCACTTCACTCTTCAGGTCTTGTATGTTGTTTTGCAGGTGCAGACAAGTGATATCAAAGCTGGTTCTTCTGTCTGTCTAAGATTATGAGGCTTCTCTCTCACTATTGCTCAGTTGTTTGTTTTAGATAATTTCTCCACTGTTTAAGTTGTAATTCCAGATTGGTCCTGGGTGGAGGTGGTGGAGCTTCCACTTACTCCTCTACCATCTTCCATTATTTTCTGCTGGTGGTTCCTTTGTTTTGGGGTTCTCTCTTACAGTAGGTATATTAGTGTTCATACCTCCCACCTTTTATGTGGTCTGTTGGAGGGGGAAGTCAAAATGGGTTAAGACAGAGGGAGTGTATTCTAAGAGATTTATTGGACCAACACATAGAGAAGAGATAGGGGATCCTTTAGATAAGTATAGTGTAGCCATGATATTTCACCCAACTAGTCACTTTTTAGAAAGGTCCAAAAGCAGATACGACTCTTGTTATAGGGGGAAGGACTCTGAGTTGAATCCAGAAAACAGAGAACTTGTGGGAGGTCAGATTATGAGCCATAGTGAGAGTAAAGGATAGAAAATAGTCATAGTCAGGACTTCTGCCAAGATGAAGGCATAGGTGGAAACACTGTGCCTTCTCCCACAACCAAGTTTGAATACAACAAAGGTTTGAAGAACAAAGACGCAGCCAAAGAACAGAAAATTGAACTATACGGAAGTCCAACAACAACGAACTGTTCTACTGGACGGGTAAGAGGGGCGGAGCCAGCAGCAGAGTAGGGTCGGGCAGGAAAGTTCCCCTGACCCCAGGCGCCCAAGCATCCGGGGTAGCATCAGGCGGACTCAGTGAAGGCTCGAGACTGCGGGAGTGAGAAGTGAGATGGACCAAGCAGCTCCCAGCAACTAACCCAGCAGCAGCTGACCTCGGTCGCACATTCGTGAGCAGTGGGACCAATTGCGAGGCCCATTCTAGCGCAGAGGGATGAATCGAGCAGCCTGCAGTGGTGGTGGGAGGAAGCAAAGGGTGCCCACCATTGCATTCCTTTGGCCCCGCCCCCACATACAGCTTAACAACCCAGCGACTGGGTCGCCTGGCCCTGGTGAACACCTAGGGCTCTGCTCCTCATATGTAACAGGCACGAACAGACCAAAATAAGGCTCAAGAAGAACTCAAAGTGCCAGAGCCAATAACTCTAAGTGACCAGGAAATAGCGAACGTCTCAGATGCACAATTCAAGACACTAGTAATCAGGATACTCACAGAACTGGTTGATTTTAGCCACAAATTAGAGGAACATCTGAAGGCTAAACTGATTGAAATGAAGGGAAATACACAGGAAACCAATAGTGATGGAAAGGAAACCGGGACTCAAATCAATGGAATGGACCAGAAGGAAGAACAAAACATCCAACCAGAAAGGAATGAAGAGATGAGAATTCAAAAAAAATGAGGAGAGGCTTAGGAACCTCCAGGACATCTTTAAACGTTCCAACCTCTGAATTATAGGGGTACCAGAAGGGGAAAAGAAACAACCACAAGTGGAACACTTATTTGAACAAATAATAAAGGAGAACTTCCCCAGTCTGGCAAAGGAAATTGACTTACAGGAAATCCAGGAAGCTCAGAGAGTCCCAAAGAAGTTGGACCCAAGAAGGAACACACCAAGGCACATCATCATTACATTAGCCAAGATTACAATGAAGGAGAGAATCCTAGAAGCAGCAAGAGATAAGGGGACAGTCACCTACAAAGGAGTTCCTATCAGACTATCAGTGGATTTCTCAAAAGAGACCTTACAGGCAAGAAGGAGCTGGAAAGAAGTATTCCAAGTCATGAAATCCAAAGACCTACAGCCAAGATTGCTCTATCCAGCAAAGCTTTCATTTAGAATGGGAGGACAGATAAAGTGCTTCTCAGATAAGATCAAATTCAAGGAGTTCATCATCACCAAGCCTTTATTATATGAAATGTTAAAGGGACTTATCTAAGAAAAAGAAGATAAAAAATATGAACAGTGAAAGGACAGCAAACTCACAGTTCTTAACAACCACACCTAAAACAAAAGCAAACCAAGAGGACAGCTAGATCAGGACTGGAACCATAGAAATGAAGAACACATGGAAGGTTAGCAACAGAGGAGTGGGAGGACGAGAAGGGGGGGAGAAGGTACAGAAAATAAGTAGCATAGACGGTAGGTAGAAAATAGATAGGGGGAAGGCAAGAATAGTAGGGGAAATACAGAATCTAAAGAACTTGAGACACGTGGTCATAAACTAAAGGGGGGGAATGGTGGGAGAGGGGGTGTGCAGGGTGGAGGGGAATGAAG